>NC_047514.1:25933050-26113476 GCF_902827115.2 Pseudochaenichthys georgianus | reverse complement strand
TAAGCAGGACTTCAACTGGCCAAAAGACATTTTGAAGTTTAATATTCTTGGTTAGCAACAAGACATCTGATTATTATGTCACACGTGATAAGTCTTGTTATAGAAACTAGCTTAAAATATTGGAGAAATATGTAGATGCTCTTTCGTGGTGTGTGGAATATGTGATGCTGGAAACATGTACGTTTTTCATGTATAGGAGAAAATGGTTTTCCTGAAAGAGTTATGTTGGGTACATATGTAGCAATGGATGAAACAATTTTTAGAGTGAGTTTTTTGTAATATCATTTGTAGACATCAATTAGGTGTTTAGATGGCATTTAACAATTAAGACAGATAGTATGATTACAAAGAGTCAGAGTGGAAAGGGTTGGATTTATTTAACCTCAGTGTGCTAGATTTTTTTATAGGTAATGCGTCCCGAGACCTGGACTCCCCCTCTGAGTTAGAAAAGGCTAAGATCCCGACCCTCCAAGCAGACAAAAGACCTAACCCAACAGGAAACTCCTTCTTCTCCATCGAACAGACAGAGAACCAGAGCTGAAACGACAACAACAAGACTGCAGCCAGAACTATCTCCGCCTGTGGCATCCAGAACCAGACAGCATGCTGACGGGCAGAAATCTACCCTCATCAGTCCCTCAGACAGGACCATGAAGTTCCAAGCTGAGCACAAGAGCAAAGTGTGGGAGATGAGCAGAATCCGCCCTCCATAAAAACAGCAGAGAGACTGTAAAGGAGGGGATAAAATGCAAAGCAGTGCAAGAACATTGGCATGAGGGCGCATGCAGATGTAACTGGGCCAATGGCTGACAGCGGATGAAGTTACAGCGGATGGACTGAAGAGAACACAGAATCAGAGGAGTTGGCATGGTCGATTAGAAGTGAGGAGGCCGGGGTCACGGCTTGAGAAAACCAGAGGAGGAGAAAAGGAAAACGGGAATGAGTGAGTTTACACATAAACACACTTATTCACAAAACGCACATTTAAAGCATAAATACGTAAAGACAGAAAGATTTATTAAAATAAAAATAGCAGTAGACTATTAGGGTAAAATGAGAACACACTGAGGGTTCAGAGTACAACCATACTCTTCAATCTTTTCGTCAGGTTAACAAAATATTCTTTGACATTTTTTATTCACGTGTGAATAAAGTAGTGGGATAGTTTTAGGAACCACTCTATAAGACAAATCTTTATCTGTATGGATAATGTTAAAGGGAGAGCTGGTGCCAAGCCAGATATAGTATTCCAATCTAAATAATTGATTTCACCATTGTAGCATAGTTATTACCATAGGAAATATGAAATGACTTCTGTTTTTAAATCCTTGATAAAGGAGGGAGGAATGGTTGCATGTTCGGACATCCAGGGTTCCACACACTGCTAAAGAGTTTAACATTGGTTTTTAGGTGGACCAGAATTGATGACATGTGGTTGTTATACCATTGTTATCGTGAACAAAACATAAATAAGGACATAGTATCTGCTTGAAGATGAATGGATTTCATATCCTAGAGGGGATTAGTTATTGTGAAGACTCCACAAGGTATCTACTAATGTATTGTAAAGAACTTGAATTGACTTGATAAATAAGTGAAGATAAGAAGATGTATGGACCATAAATTAGTCAATTGGTAAATAAAAATAGCGGAAAAGAGGGGAACTATTAAAGGGAAGTGAAAAATCAGTCTAATACACACTGATACAAAAAAAAGGGGGGGGGCAGGAAGGAAGTATGCACTGGATTTTTTATTCGTGTGTGAATTTGGTAGTGTTTTAATTTGTTACAGTATTGATCAGTTCAAAGGGAGAGTTTTAGTAACAGCTCTATAAGATCAGATAAATATTTATTTATATAGGTCATGTTGAAGGGAAAGCTGGTTCTAAACAAAATATAGTATTTCAATTTGAGGTACTGGTTTCATGTTCAGACACCCAGAGTTCCACGCACTGTGAAAGAGGGTAACATTGTTCTTTAAGTGCACCAGAATTGAAGATAAATTGATAGAATGAGTTATGGAATAAATAGCAGAGCTTTACAGATCCTAGTAATGTGTTGACACAAGATAGTGAGGTACACATGTTTCTGAAATAGATCTATTAGTCATTTTAATACTAATTAGGTGTAAATGAATTGCAGTAATAGTAATAGTACAATAAGGAAGTGACATTTTTTTGGCTAGACACTTTTCAGGGAATGTGGGAAACAGCAAGGAGGGGTTGGAGATATCTTGAACATTATAGTTGTAATTGTGAATTAATAAATGATGGCGCTCCATATATACAGATTTGTATAGACGGAGGATGCTGGCCTGTGCTGGAACATCAAAGTCTCTGCAGAGCACAACACATGGCCAAAAAGACTGAGACCAACTGACCGACAGGGTAACTTGGGAAGGCACTGTCAATGACTGACTCTGCGGTGAACCTGACCAAACCTGACTTTACAACCTGACAGTGTGAGTGTGAGTGTGTGTATGTCTGCACCTGATCAGTGCAACTGCATGATTTGAAACGATGACTAATCAAGCATGTTTTTGACTAACACATTATTTTTGTGTGATAATAATGTGTGAAATGAGAGGTTTCCTAACATTGCACAAAAGGGGAAACCGTATCTAATCTGGTTGATGATGTTTCACTCCCACAGGAGGTGGCTGTTTGCAGAATGTGAAACTCAAACTAGGAAATTTGGAATTCTGTTTCTTTTAGGACTGAATGATGGAGAGAAACACTCTCAAGTGTTTACTGGGAAAAATGTTTGGTATTGTCTTATAATCCATTATGACCTGAAGGTTTTCTTCCCATACAGGTTTTTGTTTACACATGAGAATGTGTAAAAAAGGGGGAGTGTAAACTTTACAATGTACATTTTTCATTTAGGGACTGAAAGGAACCTGCTGCCCAACTCCATTGTTCAATCTGACCATTGATTGACAGTTTTAGAATTGACCTGCTCCATATTTGGGGATAAGAGGCTGTTTGGTGAATGTTGACATGTCTATAGTATTGATTGAGTTATAGCAGGTAGCACAGGTAGAGAATCAGAGGCCAAGGGGCTACCAGAGAGATGTAAGTCCAGAATGAAATACTGGAGAGGCTGACCGGTGAGTAATGTGTCAACTAATGTTTCAACAGGTATTAAAGTAACTGAGGTTTGAAAGGTAGAAAGAACATATTTACAGTTAAGCTAAAACATAGTAATGTAATGAGACACAATGTGATTTGGACAACATCATGTAACTAGTCTGGTAAAGAAGTAAAAGCCATAGACTTGATTGTTTAGGTCATTATGGGGATATACATTTCATCTACATTTAGAAAGACATTTGATGACAATTGGTGGGAATTCTGTATTCATTTTTTCAGTGGGATAATATCTAAGCACTGACGGGTAGAAGCAGTATCACCAGGAAGCCATTCACTTTGTTAGCATTGTGATTTTGGTTGTTTTTGAATCCATAAGATCAGTGTGTTTCTTTACCAGAAACATTAACAGTTCAAATCATATTTTTAGATTTTTAATGGGATCTCAGGGATTTCATTTAAAAATAAATACAGATGCTTGTCAGAAATTCAGAGCTATTGAAATATGTTATTTTAATTTACCTAAAGATGTTGGGGTTCTTATTTAGTGGGCACAGTCCAAGATTCTGAAGCAGCACAATTAATTTAGAAAACCTGTGCACACACGTCTGTTGTTTTAAGACACCCCACCAACAGGCTCCAAGTTGCCACGCACTGGTGGGTTAAACAGCCGAGGGCCCCAGAGCCCGGAGCGTAGGCTTGAGGGATTTGTATCAGATTTCTCCACACAGGTTGCGGACGCCGAAAGAGGGACCCGAGACGCAGGAGGCTGACTGTCAACCCCAGGCTCTCCGGCCCCGACCGAGTGACCCAGAGGACATCCCGCGCCGTCTGCCTACAAGGAAAGGGGGACAACTGGTACCACTGTGCGGAGCCAGTGTGCGGCGGGGGAAAATACCTGCGAGGACCCTAGACGACATCAGGACGGATCGGGCTCTCATCATGGAGGTCGACTGGGAGGCATCATCATCGGACCGGAGAAGGAAGATCGGGAGGACATCTATTCAGCATCGACTCGGAAGCCGCCATCAGCAAGCCGGAGGAGAAGGAAGACATCTCGCCGCCGTCAGCGGATCAAAGGGGACAAAGACACGGCAAGACAGGATGGCACAGGGAACTCCACTCTCCGCTGAAACAGGAGTGTGGGTTAAGTGCAACAAGACGGTGTATGGAGCCAGCCAGGCCTGCCAAGCTATGGGCAGCCTCTACCATGACAGCTGCTTCACCTGCAGCGCCTGTAGTCGAAGGCTGAGAGGGAAGGCGTTCTACTATGACGCAGGAAGGGTTTTCTGTGAAGAGGACTTTCTGTACTCTGGGTTCCAGCAGTCTGCAGACAAGTGCAACGCAGGTGGACATCTAATCATGGACATGCAGGCCCTGGGGAAGTCTTACCGCCCCGGTTGCTTCCGCTGCGTCATCTGCAACGAGAGCCTGGACGGAGTGCCCTTCACTGTGGACACTGAGAATAAAAAGTATGGAGACTCAGCAGACAAGGATGCAGTTTTTTGCAAGTGCCTTGTGTAAATTGCACTCTCTTTTTTAAGAGTGCAAAAGAGGGAATTGTAAAGAAATATTTGTATGTATTCAGGTTAGTAAACTATCAAGATGCTTAAAAAGGGAAAATGATTTGGGTGAGAAAACTGTGAACTGTGTTTGGAGCCTGGGAACATTTGGTTTTGTGAGGACAAAGGAAGAGGGGGAAGGTGTGGAGTTGACATACAGTCATCTCAGATCCCTGTGATAAGGAAGCTGAGCCACTGGGATTGGGGACTTAAGATGTGGGGTGTTGATGATAATTTGGGCAGCCAATCACTGGTCTGGAAGGGAGGCGCAGATAACTCCTCCTTGGGTCAGCGAGGGATATAGACAGAAACCCCGCTGTGTTCGGTCTCTTTCTTCTCTGACTGGCTGGCTGGCTGGCTGGCTGGCTGGCTCACGTGAGTATCAGGTAAATGTGGGATCCCACAGAACTGTATGTAATTTGTACTGTATTGATTGTACTTGATTGTATTGCATTGTATATTACCATTAAAGTGGATTATTGTTAAACGGTTACTTGTAGGTTCTGGGTTTCCTTCCTGTAAGATAATGGCTCGTGTAGGGACGCGAGGAGATTTGGAAATGCGGCCTAATTAACATTTATATCTCCTAACAGTATGTACATGCAGTGTCAAAAACAGCTTTACACTGCATTCCTCTCACCTCTACGGGGACATGTAGGAGACTTACTGGATTTCTCTTCCCTCTCTGCACTATGGTCACTACATCAGCAGGTTTCTTAGCGCTCCATTTTTCCTGGGGCCTTTTGTTCAATTTCTCTTTTGCTTTTTGTTGATCCACTTTCCCCCAATATTCTTTTGCAGCTGTGCAATCTTTTTCCACTAATGTGCCTATTGACACCAGTTGGTGTCGCACTTCCGGGGCGCTCACGCTGGTGCGACCTGGGAGCAGCTGTGTGTGTCATGCTTTGTTTTTTTGTTGTTCTTCTAGTTTGTGTGAACTTTTCTACATCCAGGAGCTTGTGTGGATTATTTTAATCATGCGGAGTGTCTATATATGCGTCCTTGCGGTGCTTTGGACTCTTTTCAGCCGTATGGCATGGGGACTCAGCGGTGATGTGCTAAGTCACAGGCTCATCTACAGCCACGAGCTGCTGCTGGATATAAGTTCACTGGCAGCAAGTAACCCTATTCCGCCTATTCCCCACTTCCTAAGAAGTAGTACAAATGCTTTACCAGGCGGGATGTTGCCCAAAAATCGTCGGAGGAAGAGAGGAAGGAGAGGAGGCGTTCAACGCAGACTGAGGACAAACGGGCTAGACAAGCGACGCCGGCTCCCCCCGCTCCCAACTATCCTTCTCTCCAATGTTCAATACTTACGGAACAAATTGGACGAATTGGAGGCTTGTGCTAAATTCAAGCGAGATTACAGGGACGCATGTCTGCTGGCATTCACTGAGACGTGGCTGAAAGCCTCAGACAGCAACGAGGACCTACACATCAGCGGTTTTGGGTACCCTGTTCGGATGGACCGGTCGCCTGTCATAACAAACAAATCCTGCGGGGGTGGAGTATGCTTTTATATCAACAAAAGGTACTGTAATCCCTTCACAGTTCGGGAGGAAATATGTACTCCAGATCTTGAACTGTTATCCATTTCGCTTCGCCCCTTTTACTTGCCAAGAGAGTTCCCCCAGCTGTTTTTTACTATTGTTTACATTCACCCACGGGCAAACGCCTCAGCAGCCACCCAGCTGATTGAGGAAGTTACTAACAGACTGGACTCCCTCTCCCCCGATGCTCCTACATTTATTTTAGGAGATTTTAATCACTGTCAGGTGCATACAACCTTAAAAACATACGAGCAGTATGTCACATGTCCTACAACTTTAAATAAATCCACTATTGATTTATGTTACGGCACGGTGCCTGGTGCGTTCAAGTCCCTGACCATGTCCCCTTTTGGAGCTTCATACCACACGAGCGTTCTTCTGGTGCCGATCTACAAACCCATCTGCAGGAAACAAGTGTGCACAAAAAAAACTGTGAAATGTTGGACAGAGGAAAGCATTGCCACCTTACAGGCATGTTTGGACTGCACGGATTGGGATGTGTTTTATAGCTCATGCTCTGATCTCAATGAACTGACGTCAACTGTCTCATCCTACATATTATTTTGTGTGGAGTCTAACATTCCTTGTAAAGACATTACCGTCTTCCCTAATAATAAGCCGTGGGTCACGAAGGAACTAAAGAGTATTATAAATAGAAAGAAACGTATATTTTATACTGGAAACAGTCAGGACAAAAAAGAAATTAACAGAGAATTAAGAAATGAGATAAGAAAAGCTAAAATAGCTTATAGGGATAAGGTGGAACTTAAATACAGCAGTGGAGATCTTCGGGAAGCCTGGAGGGGAATCAAATCAATGTCCTCCATCTCCCAGGGTAACAACAATGACAGGGCTAGGAATACCATTGACATTGAGGGAACACATGAGGCAGACCTCCCCAATGCTTTTAACATTTTTTATTCTCGATTCGAGAAAAATGATTTCTCCATAAACACCTCAACCCTTAGAGAGTCTCTCTCCCCTATCTCAGACATGGTCATTGAACAGGATGATGTTAGGAATCTCTTCAAACGAGTCAATATTAGGAAGGCCCCAGGTCCTGACCATATTTGTGGGCGTACACTCCAGTATTGTGCTAGCGAACTCTGTGGTGTTTTCCAGCATATCTTCCAATTGTCACTTGAGAATAGCCAAATTCCTGATATGTGGAAATCCTCAACTGTAATTCCCATCCGTAAGAAGCCTCATCCTAAAGTCCAAAACGACTTCAGACAGGTGGCTTTAACGTCATTGGTCATGAAAATGTTTGAAAAAATTGTTAAAGGCCTTGTCATGTCAGTAATAGGTGGTGAACTTGATCCACTACAATGTGTGTATCAGGCAGGGAGAGGCGGAGAGGATGCACAGCTTTTTATACTGCACACCCTCCACAAACACCTTGAAAAGCCACAAGCCCATGCCAGGCTTTTGTTTGCTGACTTTTCTTCAGCATTTAACACAATGCAGCCGCATCCCCTGGTGGAGAGCCTATTATGTCATTTTAAACTGCCCGATCAACTTGTTTTATGGATTTTAAACTTTCTAACTAATAGAGAGCAGAAGGTGTCTGTCAATGGACGCCTCTCTGACTCTGTCAACACTTCCACTTCTCTGTTTTCCGGTTGTTGCCTGTTTTGAATGACGAATACACACTACCGCCGCCTGCTGGTAAGGAGAGTTATTGCCACTCACGCATGCGCAGTTCGTACGTGCTCGGCTGAAGTCTTTGCGGTGTCTGGTTCCAGTGCAACACATGGCCAACACGCAGGAGGACACGCCGACGCAACAGCGTGAGCAGAGATAGACTGCACAAAATATACAGATAGCAGGAGACAGAGGACAGCCACGGTCAGATAGGAAAACATTCAGGATCTGGATCAGTCTGATGCGACAATGGAAACTGAACTAAAGAGAACATTTGAAACGTTAGCAGTCTGCGTGATCTGCCTGCAGGGAGGGGCGGGCCGGCCCTGCGAGTAAAGTAACGAGTAAAGTAACGAGTTACTTTATGTAGAGAGTAACGAAGTAGTGTAATATATTACTTTTTTTAGTAACGACCCCATCTCTGGTCTTCACTATAAGTAATGGGTTTTCTTTAGGCGGAGACAGGAATTTACATTTTTGTGCTATGTTCCATCTGAATTTACTCTGACACAGAAACATCTATATTGATTCTGACACTTCGACATCCAACTCACACCTTGCTTTGATAACAACAATTATTCATATAAACCTTTTGTCGGGTTTTTGGTGGATTTAATTAAGTCTTGGATTTCAGAGTATGAATGACCTATAGCAATTTTCAGACGATATATATGTGTGTAAAGTTTGTGAAGGCAGGAGGAAAAAAGCTTCCGCGATCACCGTCTCCTCTGTTCCTCCAAACCCCGCCACCTCCCTGAAAATAATGAGTGACATGCTGATAGTGACCCGATAGAAACTTTATTATTCACTTAATCACTGAGATATAATGAAGCTAACTTAGTCTCATACATTCATGGGATTTATGTAACAGTAAGACAGAGAATGTAAGTGTGCACCCACATGCAGTATTTTTGTTTGTATATGCTGTTGTAAATACTCCTGTTGTCTGCTGTGTTCAGACTCAAGTCCTGTGTGTGATGCCACATTCAGGACATTCAGTGTCCTTTTTTTAATAGAAGACCGTGGCTAGAAGCTGCAGCTAGACTGCAGAAGCATTAGCTTTTTGTTTTTGAGGAAGGAACAACTTCACACACGGAGGCTAGACCTATACAATTCATTTATTTTGGTTTATAAATTAATGTCAAGACATTTATGTTATTGATTTCTGAAGCACTTTCTAAATAATAAAAAGAGAGTTCATATGTATTGACTGCATGTATGCATTGATGAAAAATAAGCCATGTGCAGTAATATAGAAAATTGAGGATGCAACGCATTGGTATGAATCGTGATGCACCGGGATATCGAACCGAAGAAAGGATAATCGTAATCGAATCGTGAGACCAGTGAAGATGCACAGCCCTAATACACACCCAGTGTTTCAGTACAAGAACAAAAAATGCCAGAGGGAGAAATACAAATTACAGCACATAGAGTAGCTGTCTAAGACAACATAAAACAATGGTGTAATTGGCGCTTGCAGACATTTGCAGATCAAAAGGCTTATGAAATTGCAGTGCATCAGGTTTGATGACTGAAAGACTATCCTGCTTAACAACATTAAAAGGCATGAAGATGCTCAACAAATAAACTTTCCATGTCTCTTGAGACTAATAAATTCTCCCAATACTCAATTCAACCAACATTCAATATTGTTCAACAGCAAAAATGTACATAAATAAGCCTCTGTGGCAGTTGAGGTCCAAAAAGGTTGTGTGTTGCCTGCTGTGCCAGGCAACAAACAACATTTTTGGACCACACACACACCCAGTGTTTCAGTACAAGAACAAAAAATGCCAGAGGGAGAAATACAAATGACAGCACATCGCTGTCTAAGACAACATAACAAAATGGTGTCATTGGCACTTGCAGACCAAATTGCAGTGCATCAGGTTTGATGACTGAAAGACTATCCTGATTAACAACATTAAAAGGCATGAAGATGTTCAACAAATAAACTTTCCATGTGTAACGATCAACTATCTAAACTAGTTGTGTTAATTAAACGCACAAGGGGTTCTTGAATGAAATAAGATCATAAAGGTAAACAGAAATAATAAGCGGATCATCTGCTCCTTAAACAAAATAAACAGAGACAGATTTCATGCATGGATCCATTATATTGACAGTTTTCCAGGCAAACAACACAAACAAAACTAAACAGTCCACTCTGCGATACACACAAAGTGTCTTTACTGCCTAATCCAGGCTATTGTTCATTGACAGAAAAACTGTTGCTCCTGCGCCCGTACACAAAAAAGGAAACACGAGGTCCTGCGTGGCACAAAGGAGCGATCTCACCCTGTGTCGGAGAGAATCTCTCTTTCTCTGTGCGCGTCCTCTCCAAGGAGACGTGCTTCCAGGTCGGTCGATGCAATATCCACATACGGTTACTTTCAGTTACTTCCCCATTGCATTTTAACGTATATATACATGCTGAGAAACCGTAACTATCTCCAAGTCAGAGCAGCATGGTCTGTGTATACCGTGAATTCTTTTCCCTCAAGAAAATGTCGCCACTTTTCAACAGCCCATACAACAGCTAGACATTCCTTTTCTGATGTGGAGTAGTTACACTCGGCTCCTCTCAATCCCCGTGAAGCATAAGCTATCACCTGATCCCCTTCCTCAGTAGCTTGGACTAAGACTGCACCCAAACCGGCGTCACTAGCGTCTGTGTGCACCTCAAAAGGAATTGAGTGGTCAGGTTGTGTTAGGATGGGAGCGCTGACCATAGCCTGTTTCAAGTGTTCAAAGCTTTGCTGGCATTCTTCGCTCCATATCCACTCCACCGCTTTCCTTGTCAGGCGATGCAAGGGAGCTGCCGTATCTACAAAGTGGGAAATGAATTTGTGGTACCATCCCACAAGTCCCAGAAATCGTTGCAGTGACTTGATATTTGTGGGAGTAGGATATTCTTTCACTGCCAGTGTTTTCTCTGGATCCACCTGAACCCCTTTCTCAGACACTATATGGCCAAGGAACTTTAACTCTTGCAGGAAGAAATGGCATTTCTTCAGATTGAGTGTTAAATTAGCCTCATGCAGTCTCTTCATCACAGCGTTTAAATCATTGAAGTGCTGTTCTTGTGAGGGTGAAAAGATGATGACATCATCAATATACACAAAGCAGAATTTCCCCCTCAGCTCTCCCAGGACCTTTTCCATCAATCGCTGGAAAGATGCACCGGCGTTCTTCAGCCCAAATGGCAAGCACTTGAACTGGTAGAGGCCTATCGGTGTGATTACTGCTGTCTTGGCCTTGCTTTCCTCTGACATTGCCACTTGCCAGTAGCCTGATTTTAGGTCAAGGGTACTGAAGAAGGCGGCTCCATGCAATGACTCCAACAACTCATGAATAAGTGGCATAGGATAGGCATCTTGCCGAGTCTTAGCATTTAGAGGTCGAAAGTCAACACAAAATCTTGGGGACATGTCAGGTTTTGGCACCAAGACCACTGGGGACGCCCAGGCTGACTGTGACGGTTCAATAATGCCATCCCTAAGCATCTGCTCTACCTGGTCTATTATGATCTGACGCTTGTGGGGTGATACCCTGTATGCTTTGCAGCGCACTGGAACCTCGTCTGTAGTAAATATCTTGTGCTCTTCTACCTTAGTTTTCCCTAAACTGCCTGAACACACCTTTGGCCAAGCCTTCAAGATTTCTCTAACCTCTGGTGGATGAGCTGAAAAATCTGGGGCAGTCTCTTCTTGAATAGGAAATGACTTGGATAGCGGAAGTGCTATTATGAGACTAACACTGGGGTGAGCTGCCGGGATCTCAGCAGGTTGAGAAAGGAATGAATAGAACACATAATTCCTTGGCCCCTTTACTCCATATGTTCGGTCTCCCAGGTTGATAATGGTTGAGGTCTTGGTAAGGAAGTCCAAGCCTAGAATGATGGGGAATGCCAGGTTGTTGTCATCGATGATGTATGTTTCTAGCGACCACATCATGCCATGCCAGCCGTAGAGTAGCTGTACCTTTCCTAAGGCTCCATGGCATGTCTTCCCATCAGCCAAAGCAAAGCTCTGGTTCTCACTGGGCTTCAGTTGCTCTCCTTTACGGACTACATCCAGCCATTGGCTGTGTCGCATGAGGGAGTATGTACATGCAGTGTCAAAAACAGCTTTACACTGCATTCCTCTCACCTCTACGGGGACATGTAGGAGACTTACTGGATTTCTCTTCCCTCTCTGCACTATGGTCACTACATCAGCAGGTTTCTTAGCACTCCATTTTTCCTGGGGCCTTTTGTTCAATTTCTCTTTTGCTTTTTGTTGATCCACTTTCCCCCAATATTCTTTTGCAGCTGTGCAATCTTTTTCCACTAATGTGCCTATTGACACCAGTTGGTGTCGCACTTCCGGGGCGCTCACGCTGGTGCGACCTGGGAGCAGCTGTGTGTGTCATGCTTTGTTTTTTTGTTGTTCTTCTAGTTTGTGTGAACTTTTCTACATCCAGGAGCTTGTGTGGATTATTTTAATCATGCGGAGTGTCTATATATGCGTCCTTGCGGTGCTTTGGACTCTTTTCAGCCGTATGGCATGGGGACTCAGCGGTGATGTGCTAAGTCACAGGCTCATCTACAGCCGCGAGCTGCTGCTGGATATAAGTTCACTGGCAGCAAGTAACCCTATTCCGCCTATTCCCCACTTCCTAAGAAGTAGTACAAATGCTTTACCAGGCGGGATGTTGCCCAAAAATCGTCGGAGGAAGAGAGGAAGGAGAGGAGGCGTTCAACGCAGACTGAGGACAAACGGGCTAGACAACCGACGCCGGATCCCCCCGCTCCCAACTATCCTTCTCTCCAATGTTCAATACTTACGGAACAAATTGGAGGCTTGTGCTAAATTCAAGCGAGATTACAGGGACGCATGTCTGCTGGCATTCACTGAGACGTGGCTGAAAGCCTCAGACAGCAACGAGGACCTACACATCAGCGGTTTTGGGTACCCTGTTCGGATGGACCGGTCGCCTGTCATAACAAACAAATCCTGCGGGGGTGGAGTATGCTTTTATATCAACAAAAGGTACTGTAATCCCTTCACAGTTCGGGAGGAAATATGTACTCCAGATCTTGAACTGTTATCCATTTCGCTTCGCCCCTTTTACTTGCCAAGAGAGTTCCCCCAGCTGTTTTTTACTATTGTTTACATTCACCCACGGGCAAACGCCTCAGCAGCCACCCAGCTGATTGAGGAAGTTACTAACAGACTGGACTCCCTCTCCCCCGATGCTCCTACATTTATTTTAGGAGATTTTAATCACTGTCAGGTGCATACAACCTTAAAAACATACGAGCAGTATGTCACATGTCCTACAACTTTAAATAAATCCACTATTGATTTATGTTACGGCACGGTGCCTGGTGCGTTCAAGTCCCTGACCATGTCCCCTTTTGGAGCTTCATACCACACGAGCGTTCTTCTGGTGCCGATCTACAAACCCATCTGCAGGAAACAAGTGTGCACAAAAAAAACTGTGAAATGTTGGACAGAGGAAAGCATTGCCACCTTACAGGCATGTTTGGACTGCACGGATTGGGATGTGTTTTATAGCTCATGCTCTGATCTCAATGAACTGACGTCAACTGTCTCATCCTACATATTATTTTGTGTGGAGTCTAACATTCCTTGTAAAGACATTACCGTCTTCCCTAATAATAAGCCGTGGGTCACGAAGGAACTAAAGAGTATTATAAATAGAAAGAAACGTATATTTTATACTGGAAACAGTCAGGACAAAAAAGAAATTAACAGAGAATTAAGAAATGAGATAAGAAAAGCTAAAATAGCTTATAGGGATAAGGTGGAACTTAAATACAGCAGTGGAGATCTTCGGGAAGCCTGGAGGGGAATCAAATCAATGTCCTCCATCTCCCAGGGTAACAACAATGACAGGGCTAGGAATACCATTGACATTGAGGGAACACATGAGGAAGACCTCCCCAATGCTTTCAACATTTTTTATTCTCGATTCGAGAAAAATGATTTCTCCATAAACACCTCAACCCTTAGAGAGTCTCTCTCCCCTATCTCAGACATAGTCATTGAACAGGATGATGTTAGGAATCTCTTCAAACGAGTCAATATTAGGAAGGCCCCAGGTCCTGACCATATTTGTGGGCGTACACTCCAGTATTGTGTCAGCGAACTCTGTGGTGTTTTCCAGCATATCTTCCAATTGTCACTTGAGAATAGCCAAATTCCTGATATGTGGAAATCCTCAACTGTAATTCCCATCCGTAAGAAGCCTCATCCTAAAGTCCTAAACGATTTCAGACAGGTGGCTTTAACGTCATTGGTCATGAAAATGTTTGGAAAAATTGTTAAAGGCCTTGTCATGTCAGTAATAGGTGGTGAACTTGATCCACTACAATGTGTGTATCAGGCAGGGAGAGGCGGAGAGGATGCAAAGCTTTTTATACTGCACACCCTCCACAAACACCTTGAAAAGCCACAAGCCCATGCCAGGCTTTTGTTTGCTGACTTTTCTTCAGCATTTAACACAATGCAGCCGCATCCCCTGGTGGAGAGCCTATTATGTCATTTTAAACTGCCCGATCAACTTGTTTTATGGATTTTAAACTTTCTAACTAATAGAGAGCAGAAGGTGTCTGTCAATGGACGCCTCTCTGACTCTGTCAACACTTCCACTTCTCTGTTTTCCGGTTGTTGCCTGTTTTGAATGACGAATACACACTACCGCCGCCTGCTGGTAAGGAGAGTTATTGCCACTCACGCATGCGCAGTTCGTACGTGCTCGGCTGAAGTCTTTGCGGTGTCTGGTTCCAGTGCAACACATGGCCAACACGCAGGAGGACACGCCGACGCAACAGCGTGAGCAGAGAGACTGCACAAAATATACAGATAGCAGGAGACAGAGAACAGCCACGGTCAGATAGGAAAACATTCAGGATCTGGATCAGTCTTATGCGACAATGGAAACTGAACTAAAGAGAACATTTGAAACGTTAGCAGTCTGCGTGATCTGCCTGCAGGAAGGGGCGGGCCGGCCCTGTGAGTAAAGTAACGAGTAAAGTAACGAGTAAAGTAACGAGTTACTTTATGTAGAGAGTAACGAAGTAGTGTAATATATTACTTTTTTTTAGTAACGACCCCATCTCTGGTCTTCACTATAAGTAATGGGTTTTCTTTAGGCGGAGACAGGAATTTACATTTTTGTGCTATGTTCCATCTGAATTTACTCTGACACAGAAACATCTATATTGATTCTGACACTTCGACATCCAACTCACACCTTGCTTTGATAACAACAATTATTCATATAAACCTTTTGTCGGGTTTTTGGTGGATTTAATTAAGTCTTGGATTTCAGAGTATGAATGACCTATAGCAATTTTCAGACGATATATATGTGTGTAAAGTTTGTGAAGGCAGGAGGAAAAAAGCTTCCGCGATCACCGTCTCCTCTGTTCCTCCAAACCCCGCCACCTCCCTGAAAATAATGAGTGACATGCTGATAGTGACCCGATAGAAACTTTATTATTCACTTAATCACTGAGATATAATGAAGCTAACTTAGTCTCATACATTCATGGGATTTATGTAACAGTAAGACAGAGAATGTAAGTGTGCACCCACATGCAGTACTTTTGTTTGTATATGCTGTTGTAAATACTCCTGTTGTCTGCTGTGTTCAGACTCAAGTCCTGTGTGTGATGCCTCATTCAGGACATTCAGTGTCCTTTTTTTAATAGAAGACCGTGGCTAGAAGCTGCAGCTAGACTGCAGAAGCATTAGCTTTTTGTTTTTGAGGAAGGAACAACTTCACACACGGAGGCTAGACCTATACAATTCATTTATTTTGGTTTATAAATTAATGTCAAGACATTTATGTTATTGATTTCTGAAGCACTTTCTAAATAATAAAAAGAGAGTTCATATGTATTGACTGCATGTATGCATTGATGAAAAATAAGCCATGTGCAGTAATATAGAAAATTGAGGATGCAACGCATTGGTATGAATCGTGATGCACCGGGATATCGAACCGAAGAAAGGATAATCGTAATCGAATCGTGAGACCAGTGAAGATGCACAGCCCTAATACACACCCAGTGTTTCAGTACAAGAACAAAAAATGCCAGAGGGAGAAATACAAATTACAGCACATAGAGTAGCTGTCTAAGACAACATAAAACAATGGTGTAATTGGCGCTTGCAGACATTTGCAGATCAAAAGGCTTATGAAATTGCAGTGCATCAGGTTTGATGACTGAAAGACTATCCTGCTTAACAACATTAAAAGGCATGAAGATGCTCAACAAATAAACTTTCCATGTCTCTTGAGACTAATAAATTCTCCCAATACTCAATTCAACCAACATTCAATATTGTTCAACAGCAAAAATGTACATAAATAAGCCTCTGTGGCAGTTGAGGTCCAAAAAGGTTGTGTGTTGCCTGCTGTGCCAGGCAACACACAACATTTTTGGACCACACACACACCCAGTGTTTCAGTACAAGAACAAAAAATGCCAGAGGGAGAAATACAAATGACAGCACATCGCTGTCTAAGACAACATAACAAAATGGTGTCATTGGCACTTGCAGACCAAATTGCAGTGCATCAGGTTTGATGACTGAAAGACTATCCTGATTAACAACATTAAAAGGCATGAAGATGTTCAACAAATAAACTTTCCATGTGTAACGATCAACTATCTAAACTAGTTGTGTTAATTAAACGCACAAGGGGTTCTTGAATGAAATAAGATCATAAAGGTAAACAGAAATAATAAGCGGATCATCTGCTCCTTAAACAAAATAAACAGAGACAGATTTCATGCATGGATCCATTATATTGACAGTTTTCCAGGCAAACAACACAAACAAAACTAAACAGTCCACTCTGCGATACACACAAAGTGTCTTTACTGCCTAATCCAGGCTATTGTTCATTGACAGAAAAACTGTTGCTCCTGCGCCCGTACACAAAAAAGGAAACACGAGGTCCTGCGTGGCACAAAGGAGCGATCTCACCCTGTGTCGGAGAGAATCTCTCTTTCTCTGTGCGCGTCCTCTCCAAGGAGACGTGCTTCCAGGTCGGTCGATGCAATATCCACATACGGTTACTTTCAGTTACTTCCCCATTGCATTTTAACGTATATATACATGCTGAGAAACCGTAACTATCTCCAAGTCAGAGCAGCATGGTCTGTGTATACCGTGAATTCTTTTCCCTCAAGAAAATGTCGCCACTTTTCAACAGCCCATACAACAGCTAGACATTCCTTTTCTGATGTGGAGTAGTTACACTCGGCTCCTCTCAATCCCCGTGAAGCATAAGCTATCACCTGATCCCCTTCCTCAGTAGCTTGGACTAAGACTGCACCCAAACCGGCGTCACTAGCGTCTGTGTGCACCTCAAAAGGAATTGAGTGGTCAGGTTGTGTTAGGATGGGAGCGCTGACCATAGCCTGTTTCAAGTGTTCAAAGCTTTGCTGGCATTCTTCGCTCCATATCCACTCCACCGCTTTCCTTGTCAGGCGATGCAAGGGAGCTGCCGTATCTACAAAGTGGGAAATGAATTTGTGGTACCATCCCACAAGTCCCAGAAATCGTTTGCAGTGACTTGATATTTGTGGGAGTAGGATATTCTTTCACTGCCAGTGTTTTCTCTGGATCCACCTGAACCCCTTTCTCAGACACTATATGGCCAAGGAACTTTAACTCTTGCAGGAAGAAATGGCATTTCTTCAGATTGAGTGTTAAATTAGCCTCATGCAGTCTCTTCATCACAGCGTTTAAATCATTGAAGTGCTGTTCTTGTGAGGGTGAAAAGATGATGACATCATCAATATACACAAAGCAGAATTTCCCCCTCAGCTCTCCCAGGACCTTTTCCATCAATCGCTGGAAAGATGCACCGGCGTTCTTCAGCCCAAATGGCAAGCACTTGAACTGGTAGAGGCCTATCGGTGTGATTACTGCTGTCTTGGCCTTGCTTTCCTCTGACATTGCCACTTGCCAGTAGCCTGATTTTAGGTCAAGGGTACTGAAGAAGGCGGCTCCATGCAATGACTCCAACAACTCATGAATAAGTGGCATAGGATAGGCATCTTGCCGAGTCTTAGCATTTAGAGGTCGAAAGTCAACACAAAATCTTGGGGACATGTCAGGTTTTGGCACCAAGACCACTGGGGACGCCCAGGCTGACTGTGACGGTTCAATAATGCCATCCCTAAGCATCTGCTCTACCTGGTCTATTATGATCTGACGCTTGTGGGGTGATACCCTGTATGCTTTGCAGCGCACTGGAACCTCGTCTGTAGTAAATATCTTGTGCTCTTCTACCTTAGTTTTCCCTAAACTGCCTGAACACACCTTTGGCCAAGCCTTCAAGATTTCTCTAACCTCTGGTGGATGAGCTGAAAAATCTGGGGCAGTCTCTTCTTGAATAGGAAATGACTTGGATAGCGGAAGTGCTATTATGAGACTAACACTGGGGTGAGCTGCCGGGATCTCAGCAGGTTGAGAAAGGAATGAATAGAACACATAATTCCTTGGCCCCTTTACTCCATATGTTCGGTCTCCCAGGTTGATAATGGTTGAGGTCTTGGTAAGGAAGTCCAAGCCTAGAATGATGGGGAATGCCAGGTTGTTGTCATCGATGATGTATGTTTCTAGCGACCACATCATGCCATGCCAGCCGTAGAGTAGCTGTACCTTTCCTAAGGCTCCATGGCATGTCTTCCCATCAGCCAAAGCAAAGCTCTGGTTCTCACTGGGCTTCAGTTGCTCTCCTTTACGGACTACATCCAGCCATTGGCTGTGTCGCATGAGGGAGTATGTACATGCAGTGTCAAAAACAGCTTTACACTGCATTCCTCTCACCTCTACGGGGACATGTAGGAGACTTACTGGATTTCTCTTCCCTCTCTGCACTATGGTCACTACATCAGCAGGTTTCTTAGCACTCCATTTTTCCTGGGGCCTTTTGTTCAATTTCTCTTTTGCTTTTTGTTGATCCACTTTCCCCCAATATTCTTTTGCAGCTGTGCAATCTTTTTCCACTAATGTGCCTATTGACACCAGTTGGTGTCGCACTTCCGGGGCGCTCACGCTGGTGCGACCTGGGAGCAGCTGTGTGTGTCATGCTTTGTTTTTTTGTTGTTCTTCTAGTTTGTGTGAACTTTTCTACATCCAGGAGCTTGTGTGGATTATTTTAATCATGCGGAGTGTCTATATATGCGTCCTTGCGGTGCTTTGGACTCTTTTCAGCCGTATGGCATGGGGACTCAGCGGTGATGTGCTAAGTCACAGGCTCATCTACAGCCGCGAGCTGCTGCTGGATATAAGTTCACTGGCAGCAAGTAACCCTATTCCGCCTATTCCCCACTTCCTAAGAAGTAGTACAAATGCTTTACCAGGCGGGATGTTGCCCAAAAATCGTCGGAGGAAGAGAGGAAGGAGAGGAGGCGTTCAACGCAGACTGAGGACAAACGGGCTAGACAACCGACGCCGGATCCCCCCGCTCCCAACTATCCTTCTCTCCAATGTTCAATACTTACGGAACAAATTGGAGGCTTGTGCTAAATTCAAGCGAGATTACAGGGACGCATGTCTGCTGGCATTCACTGAGACGTGGCTGAAAGCCTCAGACAGCAACGAGGACCTACACATCAGCGGTTTTGGGTACCCTGTTCGGATGGACCGGTCGCCTGTCATAACAAACAAATCCTGCGGGGGTGGAGTATGCTTTTATATCAACAAAAGGTACTGTAATCCCTTCACAGTTCGGGAGGAAATATGTACTCCAGATCTTGAACTGTTATCCATTTCGCTTCGCCCCTTTTACTTGCCAAGAGAGTTCCCCCAGCTGTTTTTTACTATTGTTTACATTCACCCACGGGCAAACGCCTCAGCAGCCACCCAGCTGATTGAGGAAGTTACTAACAGACTGGACTCCCTCTCCCCCGATGCTCCTACATTTATTTTAGGAGATTTTAATCACTGTCAGGTGCATACAACCTTAAAAACATACGAGCAGTATGTCACATGTCCTACAACTTTAAATAAATCCACTATTGATTTATGTTACGGCACGGTGCCTGGTGCGTTCAAGTCCCTGACCATGTCCCCTTTTGGAGCTTCATACCACACGAGCGTTCTTCTGGTGCCGATCTACAAACCCATCTGCAGGAAACAAGTGTGCACAAAAAAAACTGTGAAATGTTGGACAGAGGAAAGCATTGCCACCTTACAGGCATGTTTGGACTGCACGGATTGGGATGTGTTTTATAGCTCATGCTCTGATCTCAATGAACTGACGTCAACTGTCTCATCCTACATATTATTTTGTGTGGAGTCTAACATTCCTTGTAAAGACATTACCGTCTTCCCTAATAATAAGCCGTGGGTCACGAAGGAACTAAAGAGTATTATAAATAGAAAGAAACGTATATTTTATACTGGAAACAGTCAGGACAAAAAAGAAATTAACAGAGAATTAAGAAATGAGATAAGAAAAGCTAAAATAGCTTATAGGGATAAGGTGGAACTTAAATACAGCAGTGGAGATCTTCGGGAAGCCTGGAGGGGAATCAAATCAATGTCCTCCATCTCCCAGGGTAACAACAATGACAGGGCTAGGAATACCATTGACATTGAGGGAACACATGAGGAAGACCTCCCCAATGCTTTCAACATTTTTTATTCTCGATTCGAGAAAAAATGATTTCTCCATAAACACCTCAACCCTTAGAGAGTCTCTCTCCCCTATCTCAGACATAGTCATTGAACAGGATGATGTTAGGAATCTCTTCAAACGAGTCAATATTAGGAAGGCCCCAGGTCCTGACCATATTTGTGGGCGTACACTCCAGTATTGTGTCAGCGAACTCTGTGGTGTTTTTCCAGCATATCTTCCAATTGTCACTTGAGAATAGCCAAATTCCTGATATGTGGAAATCCTCAACTGTAATTCCCATCCGTAAGAAGCCTCATCCTAAAGTCCTAAACGATTTCAGACAGGTGGCTTTAACGTCATTGGTCATGAAAATGTTTGAAAAAATTGTTAAAGGCCTTGTCATGTCAGTAATAGGTGGTGAACTTGATCCACTACATGTGTGTATCAGGCAGGGAGAGGCGGAGAGGGATGCAAAGCTTTTTTATCTGCACACCCTCCACAAACACCTTGAAAAGCCACAAAGCCCATGCCAGGCGTTTGTTTGCTGACTTTTCTTCAGCATTTAACACAATGCGCACGCATCCCCTGGTGGAGAGCCTATTATGATCATTTTAAAACTGCCCGATCACTTGTTTATGGATTTTTAAACTTTCTAACTAATAGAGAGCAGAAGGTGTCTGTCAATGGACGCCTCTCTGACTCTGTCAACACTTCCACTTCTCTGTTTTCCGGTTGTTGCCTGTTTTGAATGACGAATACACACTACCGCCGCCCGCCCTGCTGTAGGGAGAGTTATTGCCACTCACCGCAATGCGCAGCATTCCGTACGTGCTCGGCTGAAGTCTTGCGGTGTCATGGTTCCAGGTGCAACACATGGCCAACACGCAGGAGGACACGCCGACGCAACAGCGTGAGCAGAGAGACTGCACAAAATATACAGATAGCAGGAGACAGAGAACAGCCACGGTTCAGATAGGAAACATTCAGGATCTGGATCAGTCTTATGCGACAATGGAAACTGAACTAAAGAGAACATTTTGAAACGTTAGCAGTCTGCGTGATCTGCCTGCAGGAAGGGGCGGGCCGGCCCTGTGAGTAAAGTAACGAGTAAAGTAACGAGTAAAGTAACGAGTTACTTTATGTAGAGAGTAACGAAGTAGTGTAATATATTACTTTTTTTTAGTAACGACCCCATCTCTGGTCTTCACTATAAGTAATGGGTTTTCTTTAGGCGGAGACAGGAATTTACATTTTTGTGCTATGTTCCATCTGAATTTACTCTGACACAGAAACATCTATATTGATTCTGACACTTCGACATCCAACTCACACCTTGCTTTGATAACAACAATTATTCATATAAACCTTTTGTCGGGTTTTTGGTGGATTTAATTAAGTCTTGGATTTCAGAGTATGAATGACCTATAGCAATTTTCAGACGATATATATGTGTGTAAAGTTTGTGAAGGCAGGAGGAAAAAGCTTCCGCGATCACCGTCTCCTCTGTTCCTCCAAACCCCGCCACCTCCCTGAAAATAATGAGTGACATGCTGATAGTGACCCGATAGAAACTTTATTATTCACTTAATCACTGAGATATAATGAAGCTAACTTAGTCTCATACATTCATGGGATTTATGTAACAGTAAGACAGAGAATGTAAGTGTGCACCCACATGCAGTACTTTTGTTTGTATATGCTGTTGTAAATACTCCTGTTGTCTGCTGTGTTCAGACTCAAGTCCTGTGTGTGATGCCACATTCAGGACATTCAGTGTCCTTTTTTTAATAGAAGACCGTGGCTAGAAGCTGCAGCTAGACTGCAGAAGCATTAGCTTTTTGTTTTTGAGGAAGGAACAACTTCACACACGGAGGCTAGACCTATACAATTCATTTATTTTGGTTTATAAATTAATGTCAAGACATTTATGTTATTGATTTTTGAAGCACTTTCTAAATAATAAAAAGAGAGTTCATATGTATTGACTGCATGTATGCATTGATGAAAAATAAGCCATGTGCAGTAATATAGAAAATTGAGGATGCAACGCATTGGTATGAATCGTGATGCACCGGGATATCGAACCGAAGAAAGGATAATCGTAATCGAATCGTGAGACCAGTGAAGATGCACAGCCCTAATACACACCCAGTGTTTCAGTACAAGAACAAAAAATGCCAGAGGGAGAAATACAAATTACAGCACATAGAGTAGCTGTCTAAGACAACATAAAACAATGGTGTAATTGGCGCTTGCAGACATTTGCAGATCAAAAGGCTTATGAAATTGCAGTGCATCAGGTTTGATGACTGAAAGACTATCCTGCTTAACAACATTAAAAGGCATGAAGATGCTCAACAAATAAACTTTCCATGTCTCTTGAGACTAATAAATTCTCCCAATACTCAATTCAACCAACATTCAATATTGTTCAACAGCAAAAATGTACATAAATAAGCCTCTGTGGCAGTTGAGGTCCAAAAAGGTTGTGTGTTGCCTGCTGTGCCAGGCAACACACAACATTTTTGGACCACACACACACCCAGTGTTTCAGTACAAGAACAAAAAATGCCAGAGGGAGAAATACAAATGACAGCACATCGCTGTCTAAGACAACATAACAAAATGGTGTCATTGGCACTTGCAGACCAAATTGCAGTGCATCAGGTTTGATGACTGAAAGACTATCCTGATTAACAACATTAAAAGGCATGAAGATGTTCAACAAATAAACTTTCCATGTGTAACGATCAACTATCTAAACTAGTTGTGTTAATTAAACGCACAAGGGGTTCTTGAATGAAATAAGATCATAAAGGTAAACAGAAATAATAAGCGGATCATCTGCTCCTTAAACAAAATAAACAGAGACAGATTTCATGCATGGATCCATTATATTGACAGTTTTCCAGGCAAACAACACAAACAAAACTAAACAGTCCGCTCTGCGATACACACAAAGTGTCTTTACTGCCTAATCCAGGCTATTGTTCATTGACAGAAAAACTGTTGCTCCTGCGCCCGTACACAAAAAAGGAAACACGAGGTCCTGCGTGGCACAAAGGAGCGATCTCACCCTGTGTCGGAGAGAATCTCTCTTTCTCTGTGCGCGTCCTCTCCAAGGAGACGTGCTTCCAGGTCGGTCGATGCAATATCCACATACGGTTACTTTCAGTTACTTCCCCATTGCATTTTAACGTATATATACATGCTGAGAAACCGTAACTATCTCCAAGTCAGAGCAGCATGGTCTGTGTATACCGTGAATTCTTTTCCCTCAAGAAAATGTCGCCACTTTTCAACAGCCCATACAACAGCTAGACATTCCTTTTCTGATGTGGAGTAGTTACACTCGGCTCCTCTCAATCCCCGTGAAGCATAAGCTATCACCTGATCCCCTTCCTCAGTAGCTTGGACTAAGACTGCACCCAAACCGGCGTCACTAGCGTCTGTGTGCACCTCAAAAGGAATTGAGTGGTCAGGTTGTGTTAGGATGGGAGCGCTGACCATAGCCTGTTTCAAGTGTTCAAAGCTTTGCTGGCATTCTTCGCTCCATATCCACTCCACCGCTTTCCTTGTCAGGCGATGCAAGGGAGCTGCCGTATCTACAAAGTGGGAAATGAATTTGTGGTACCATCCCACAAGTCCCAGAAATCGTTGCAGTGACTTGATATTTGTGGGAGTAGGATATTCTTTCACTGCCAGTGTTTTCTCTGGATCCACCTGAACCCCCTTTCTCAGACACTATATGGCCAAGGAACTTTAACTCTTGCAGGAAGAAATGGCATTTCTTCAGATTGAGTGTTAAATTAGCCTCATGCAGTCTCTTCATCACAGCGTTTAAATCATTGAAGTGCTGTTCTTGTGAGGGTGAAAAGATGATGACATCATCAATATACACAAAGCAGAATTTCCCCCTCAGCTCTCCCAGGACCTTTTCCATCAATCGCTGGAAAGATGCACCGGCGTTCTTCAGCCCAAATGGCAAGCACTTGAACTGGTAGAGGCCTATCGGTGTGATTACTGCTGTCTTGGCCTTGCTTTCCTCTGACATTGCCACTTGCCAGTAGCCTGATTTTAGGTCAAGGGTACTGAAGAAGGCGGCTCCATGCAATGACTCCAACAACTCATGAATAAGTGGCATAGGATAGGCATCTTGCCGAGTCTTAGCATTTAGAGGTCGAAAGTCAACACAAAATCTTGGGGACATGTCAGGTTTTGGCACCAAGACCACTGGGGACGCCCAGGCTGACTGTGACGGTTCAATAATGCCATCCCTAAGCATCTGCTCTACCTGGTCTATTATGATCTGACGCTTGTGGGGTGATACCCTGTATGCTTTGCAGCGCACTGGAACCTCGTCTGTAGTAAATATCTTGTGCTCTTCTACCTTAGTTTTCCCTAAACTGCCTGAACACACCTTTGGCCAAGCCTTCAAGATTTCTCTAACCTCTGGTGGATGAGCTGAAAAATCTGGGGCAGTCTCTTCTTGAATAGGAAATGACTTGGATAGCGGAAGTGCTATTATGAGACTAACACTGGGGTGAGCTGCCGGGATCTCAGCAGGTTGAGAAAGGAATGAATAGAACACATAATTCCCTTGGCCCCTTTACTCCATATGTTCGGTCTCCCAGGTTGATAATGGTTGGGTCTTGGTAAGGAAGTCCAAGCCTAGAATGATGGGGAATGCCAGGTTGTTGTCATCGATGATGTATGTTTCTAGCGACCACATCATGTCATGCCAGCCGTAGAGTAGCTGTACCTTTCCTAAGGCTCCATGGCATGTCTTCCCATCAGCCAAAGCAAAGCTCTGGTTCTCACTGGGCTTCAGTTGCTCTCCTTTACGGACTACATCCAGCCATTGGCTGTGTCGCATGAGGGAGTATGTACATGCAGTGTCAAAAACAGCTTTACACTGCATTCCTCTCACCTCTACGGGGACATGTAGGAGACTTACTGGATTTCTCTTCCCTCTCTGCACTATGGTCACTACATCAGCAGGTTTCTTAGCACTCCATTTTTCCTGGGGCCTTTTGTTCAATTTCTCTTTTGCTTTTTGTTGATCCACTTTCCCCCAATATTCTTTTGCAGCTGTGCAATCTTTTTCCACTAATGTGCCTATTGACACCAGTTGGTGTCGCACTTCCGGGGCGCTCACGCTGGTGCGACCTGGGAGCAGCTGTGTGTGTCATGCTTTGTTTTTTTGTTGTTCTTCTAGTTTGTGTGAACTTTTCTACATCCAGGAGCTTGTGTGGATTATTTTAATCATGCGGAGTGTCTATATATGCGTCCTTGCGGTGCTTTGGACTCTTTTCAGCCGTATGGCATGGGGACTCAGCGGTGATGTGCTAAGTCACAGGCTCATCTACAGCCGCGAGCTGCTGCTGGATATAAGTTCACTGGCAGCAAGTAACCCTATTCCGCCTATTCCCCACTTCCTAAGAAGTAGTACAAATGCTTTACCAGGCGGGATGTTGCCCAAAAATCGTCGGAGGAAGAGAGGAAGGAGAGGAGGCGTTCAACGCAGACTGAGGACAAACGGGCTAGACAACCGACGCCGGCTCCCCCCGCTCCCAACTATCCTTCTCTCCAATGTTCAATCCCTACGGAACAAATTGGACGAATTGGAGGCTTGTGCTAAATTCAAGCGAGATTACAGGGACGCATGTCTGCTGGCATTCACTGAGACGTGGCTGAAAGCCTCAGACAGCAACGAGGACCTACACATCAGCGGTTTTGGGTACCCTGTTCGGATGGACCGGTCGCCTGTCATAACAAACAAATCCTGCGGGGGTGGAGTATGCTTTTATATCAACAAAAGGTACTGTAATTCCTTCACAGTTCGGGAGGAAATATGTACTCCGGATCTTGAACTGTTATCCATTTCGCTTCGCCCCTTTTACTTGCCAAGAGAGTTCCCCCAGCTGTTTTTTACTATTGTTTACATTCACCCACGGGCAAACGCCTCAGCAGCCACCCAGCTGATTGAGGAAGTTACTAACAGACTGGACTCCCTCTCCCCCGATGCTCCTACATTTATTTTAGGAGATTTTAATCACTGTCAGGTGCATACAACCTTAAAAACATACGAGCAGTATGTCACATGTCCTACAACTTTAAATAAATCCACTATTGATTTATGTTACGGCACGGTGCCTGGTGCGTTCAAGTCCCTGACCATGTCCCCTTTTGGAGCTTCATACCACACGAGCGTTCTTCTGGTGCCGATCTACAAACCCATCTGCAGGAAACAAGTGTGCACAAAAAAAACTGTGAAATGTTGGACAGAGGAAAGCATTGCCACCTTACAGGCATGTTTGGACTGCACGGATTGGGATGTGTTTTATAGCTCATGCTCTGATCTCAATGAACTGACGTCAACTGTCTCATCCTACATATTATTTTGTGTGGAGTCTAACATTCCTTGTAAAGACATTACAGTCTTCCCTAATAATAAGCCGTGGGTCACGAAGGAACTAAAGAGTATTATAAATAGAAAGAAACGTATATTTTATACCTGGAAACAGTCAGGACAAAAAAGAATTAACAGAGAATTAAGAAATGAGATAAGAAAAGCTAAAATAGCTTATAGGGATAAGGTGGGAACTTAAATACAGCAGTGGAGATCTTCGGGAAGCCTGGAGGGGAATCAAATCAATGTCCTCCATCTCCCAGGGTAACAACAATGACAGGGCTAGGAATACCATTGACATTGAGGGAAACACATGAGGAAGACCTCCCCAATGCTTTCAACATTTTTTATTCTCGATCGAGAAAAATGATTTCTCCATAAACACCTCAACCCTTAGAGAGTCTCTCTCCCCTATCTCAGACATAGTCATTGAACAGATGATTTAGGAATCTCTTCAAACGAGTCAATATTAGGAAGGCCCCAGGTCCTGACCATATTTGTGGGCGTACACTCCAGTATTGTGTCAGCGAACTCTGTGGTGTTTTCCAGCATATCTTCCAATTGTCACTTGAGAATAGCCAAATTCCTGATATGTGGAAATCCTCAACTGTAATTCCCATCCGTAAGAAGCCTCATCCTAAAGTCCTAAACGATTTCAGACAGGTGGCTTTAACGTCATTGGTCATGAAAATGTTTGAAAAAATTGTTAAAGGCCTTGTCATGTCAGTAATAGGTGGTGAACTTGATCCACTACAATGTGTGTATCAGGCAGGGAGAGGCGGAGAGGATGCAAAGCTTTTTATACTGCACACCCTCCACAAACACCTTGAAAAGCCACAAGCCCATGCCAGGCTTTTGTTTGCTGACTTTTCTTCAGCATTTAACACAATGCAGCCGCATCCCCTGGTGGAGAGCCTATTATGTCATTTTAAACTGCCCGATCAACTTGTTTTATGGATTTTAAACTTTCTAACTAATAGAGAGCAGAAGGTGTCTGTCAATGGACGCCTCTCTGACTCTGTCAACACTTCCACGGGCTCGCCTCAAGGATGCGTTCTTTCGCCCCTAATTTTTATAATGTACACTGATGCAAGACAACAGCAGGAGCATGCAAGACAACAGCTACCTGGTTAAATTCTCTGATGATACCGCCCTCTTGTCCCTCCTAAGCGGCTCAGAATCAGGAGGGTGCTCTTGCCGATTTTATTTCCTGGTGCGATGACAGTTTTCTGGATTTAAATGTCTCTAAAACCCAGGAATTGATCATTGATTTTAGACGTCACAAGGTAGAAATTGTCACATCATACAAATACTTGGGCACCATTTTTGATGACCACCTCAAATTTGATGTGAATACTGAGTGTATTGTGAAGCGGGGTCAACAGAGAATGCACCTTCTTCGCAAACTGAACTCTTTCTCTGTCAGGCCTTTCATTCTTTGTCGTTTTTACCAAGCATTCATTGAGAGCCTTATTTGTTTTTCTCTTATCTGCTGGTTCCATAGCCTCACGCTGAAAGACAGGAACAGCCTGAACAGCATTGTTAAAACCTGCTCCAAGATCATCGGCGTGAAACAGAGAGACTTAAATTCCTTCTGTAACCAACAGATTCTGCGGAAAGCAGAGAGCGTTCTGAACTCTCCAGGTCATGTACTCTCACATGAATTTCGTCTGTTGCCATCAGGGAGAAGATATGCTCTACCTGCTCAAAGGACTAATCGCTTTTCTAAATCCTTCATCCCTTCTGCACTCAAACTTTTGAATTCTTGAAAAGGCTTTTAACTTGATTATTTATTTATTTATTTATTATTGTGATGCTTTGAACTATTTATAGTGTATTATTATAGTTATCCACATCTGTGCTCCCGGGTGTATCTGTGTGTTTTCATCTTGTGTGTTCCTGCCTGTGTACATGACATAAGCTGCTGCTCATAACCAATTGCCCCTTGCGGGATTAATAAAGTTGTTGATTGATTGATTGATTGATTGATTGATTGATTGATTGATTGATTGATTGATTGATTGATTGATTGATTGGTCCACGGTTCTGACAGTTCCCCGAAGACAACCAGCTATTCTGGGATTACAGTTGTTGAGTATTTTCCTCACCAACTCCGCCTCGGTGATATCGGGTTTCCATCGTAGACGAAGGGCTCGGTAATCATAGGCAAAATCCCTAACACACTGTTCGGGTACCTGCACCATATCCCTCAACTTCTCCTCCACTTCCATGAGGTAATCAGGAGGTAGGAAAGCTGCATGAAAAGCTTCTTTGAATTCGGGCCAGTTGTGTACTGTGCTTTTTGCTACACACCACCAACTATGCACTGGCCCCTTAAGAACCCCAGATAAAGCCCCTATTAGCTCTGCATCTGTTAATGGCCTAACTTCAAAGAATGTTTCACAGCGATCCACAAAGTTCAAAACCTCTCCAACCTCCCTGGACCCACCGAACGAGGGGAACTCCATATGAATGACAGGCTTTGAATACACCACCGGCGTACTGCTTGGATGGCGGTATACTGCTCCTACAGGTGTGATGGGGTTTATGTTGTCAATGACTCCTGGTGGTTGTCCCAGCGGAAGTAGGTCAGTGAATGATGTCCTGCCGTGTGGCGCAGCATCAATAGTATCAAGTTCTCTTCTGGCAATTTCTGCTCGGCCGACAGAAACCCCAGCAGAGGGAACTGAATGAGTAGGAGTGGGATAACTAATATGAGGACCCGACACCTGAGTGTCAGTACCAAGAGAAGGAGCATGGGTGTGAGAGGCACTAATGAGAGGTGTTTGAGCTGGAGTGCTGCTACCATAAGACGTCTGAAAACTAGCACCAGCACTGACAAAGGGCCTATGGACAGCAGGGAGGCTGGCGCACTTCAGCCTTTGGATTTCTGCCTTCCATTTTTCATCACGCCTTTGTAAACAGTCCACCAGTTTCTCTTCAAAGTTTTTCAAAGTTGACATAACATGATGCTCCAGTGCTTCAACATTCTTATTCACGAGGCCTCTGATGCTATCTTCTCGGTTTAGCGCACTATTAACTGAATCTCTAAAATCAGCCTCAAGGGAGTTAACTCTCTCTATAACTGTTCAAGTCTGTGGAGAAAGATGCAAGAGCAGGATATGCATGGTAAGATGTATTATCCCAATCTCCTATACTTTCCTCCTGCTCTGCATCAGATATATAAAGAGAACCGATCAAAGAGGTAACATCAGTAATAGATCTTCTTCTTGTTATCCATGCATCACCTCTATTTTCATGGTGTGCTAATACTACCTTCTTCAGACTCATTCTCTTCTAATTGTGCTTCCATATTCTGTTGTACATTTTCTTCAGAAGCCATTGCCTGACTATGGTTATTTTACACAAGTACAGAACACGTTTTTCTCTTCTCATCCAATCAATACAATTCAACACATAGGCTTAGTATCTCAGTAAACAAAAATATGCCAATTGGCAGTTTCAAAATCTCCAAAAATGTTCTCTTTAAATAATATCAGATTTTTAAATCACATTTCAGTCCCCATACTGGCCACCATCTGTAACGATCAACTATCTAAACTAGTTGTGTTAATTAAATGCACAAGGGGTTCTTGAATGAAATAAGATTATAAAGGTAAACAGAAATAATAAGCGGATCATCTGCTCCTTAAACAAAATAAACAGAGACAGATTTCATGCATGGATCCATTATATTGACAGTTTTCCAGCCAAACAACACAAACAAAACTAAACAATCCGCTCTGCGATACACAAAAAGTGTCTTTACTGCCTAATCCAGGCTATTGTTCATTGACAAAAAAAACTGTTGCTCCTGCGCCCGTCGGCGGCAAAAACAGAAATGTTTGTAGGCCTTTTCAGGCTATATTCCACACAAAAAAGAAACACGAGGTCCAGCGTGGCACAAAGGAGCGATCTCACCCTGTGTCGGAGAGAATCTCTCTCTATCTAGAGAGATACAGAGTAGTCTCTCTAGACTACCTTATCTTTCTTACAGTGCAGACGCTTTTCTGCTTGCTCCTGCCTCTGCTTACTTTTTATGCTGATTTTCCTATTCTTATTCTCTGAAAACTTCGAGCAGCGGCTCCTGGACATTAACCTATCACTGGGACAGTTCATCTTCGTAAATAGACGGAGGTTTTCAGCCATATTTCAGCATTTTTACGGCGACCCCAGTCTTACAGTAGCGTGGCCTAGCAACAGCTAAAGCCTGGTAGGCTACTGCATGCTATTTAGCTTAAGCTAGTTGGTAGAAAAATGCCTCCGTTCTCTACAGATGACTTCCACAAACTTCTACAGAAGATGGCCGTGCTGGAAATGAAAATTCAACGGCTGGAAGTTAACGTGGAAGTGAATGGACTATGTTGTGGGAATGACACCACTTTACCAGTGTTGCAAAATAATGGAAAAGGGTATGCTAACTCACAGCTAGTTAGCAGCTACAAGGATTCCAAGGAACAGGAGGGCTGTGTACGGGTCATAAATCTACAAGTGGTGGTCCTCCCTGGAACTCTCTGGGTGCAAAGCCTAAGAGTAAATCATTTTCATGGGATTTGGGAGGAAGGATAACGGGCAGAGCCCAACACTCTGAAATATGTGATGCGACCGGCTGGCCTGCATTGTTATCACCCAGGAAGAGTGCCCTCTTCAACCCCTAAACAGCAGTGGACAGCTGCTAAAGGGAGAATTACAAAAAATCCTCCTAAACCACCAAGTGTGCCAATCCAGAACAGATACGCTCCGCTGACCGAGAGCCGGAGATCTCTTTCTGATGACCTGGATAACCCGTCCTCTTCACACAGCAGGGTAAGGACCAATAGCTACTCCAAAAGTAAAAGGCTAGAGGGAAAGCTAACGACTGGGCCTGAAACTCTGATTGTGGGTGACTCTGCTGTAAGAGATGTAAAAGGTCTGTGTAGTAAGAACAACACCAAAGTACTTAGTTTTCCTAAGGATACAGTCTCTGACTTGGCTGAGAAGATCCTGCATATTGGGGCTGAACATCCGACTGTGAAGAATGTGGTACTACATATTGGAACAAATGATGTTGTGAAACAAGAGTCAGAACTGCTGAAAAAAGACTTTAAATGTCTGTTGGAAACTGCCAGCTCTCTAAATGCAGAGGTGTTCATCAGTGGCCCTCTACCACCAGTCAGAAGAGGAGTGGAGAGATTCAGCAGATTGTTTGCACTGAACACGTGGCTTTCAACTGTCTGTACTGACCATTCTGTCCATTTTATTGACAATTTTAACTTTTTCTGGGACCGCAGACATCTTTTCAAGGCAAATGGAGTTTGCCTTAACAAGTCAGGAGTGAAATTGTTTATCTCTAACATATTCAACTGCCTGCGTCATCAATCTGTTCCCTCTGCCAAGGACAAGCGGCAAGAGGAATCAAAACAGGAGATAGACACAACACATCGCGCAGAAAACCCTGAAGAAGTATCACTGCACCCGCCTGAGGAATGTTCTGATTATGGGAGACCTATGAAACACACGGAGGAGTCCCCACCGCCCGTCACCCCCCCCCCTGTCAACGCCTTTGAGGATACTCCGTTCACCCTTTCGCCCTCGCCCACCCTCCTGGAGATCGTGGAACACAAGAAGGAGATACAGAGGGCTGGCACCGATTCCTTCCTGGATTTCAAAGACCAGACTAAGGCGATACGCAGGGCTGGCAGCATGTCCTTTACCCCCGCTCCTCAACGACGCCCACCAAAATCACCAAAGCAGAGACGCGCACCATCTCCCCCGGCTTCATCACCATGCCTACCACAATCATCCAAACCAAAACAATCTGCAAACTGATATCTGCTGGGTCCAGGCTCAAGAGCGTATGGCACTCTCAACTCTTTCCAGGACATGCCCGGGCCCTGCCTGCCAGTAGCTTTGCCGATATCTGTGTTGATAGGTAATAGATTAAGAGCGGTGAATCAGCTTAGATACAGGAAGCACTCAATCAATCAATCAATGTTTATTTATATAGCCCAATATCACAAATGTTACATTTGTCTCAGTGGTCTTCACAGTGTGTACAGAATATCAGTATGACAATACGACACCCTCTGTCCTTAGACCCTCACATCGTACAAGGAAAAACTTCCAAAGAAAACCCAGTTTAAAGGGAAAAATGGGAGAAACCTCAGGGAGAGCAACAGAGGAGGGATCCCTCTCCCAGGACGGACAGACGTGCAATAGATGCCGTGTGTAAATTGAAAAGATAATACATTTGCAACATAGGTAGTCCAAATGTTTGGAAATGCATGTGTGTATAATAGGAAGATGAATCCACGAGGATATCCATCCAGGACCTATGATCCAGGACCACAGCCACGACTCAAGATCCAGCGCTCGCGATCCAGGACACAGGACCGCAGGATCATCCATGACTCCGGATCCCAGCGTATATAGACACCAAAAAGAAAGACATTTGGGGAAGCTGGGTTAATCGGAACATGAGTGTACACGGGTATAGACAGAGAGAAGGAAGAAGTAAGATGTCCCCCGACAAACTAAGCCTATATCAGCAAAACTAGGGGCTGAATCTAATCAGCCCTAACTATAAGCTTTATCAAAAAGGAAGGTCTTAAGCGCACTCTTAAAAACGGATAGGGTGTCTGCCGCCCGAACACAAACTGGAAGCTGATTCCACAAATGTGGAGCTTGATAAGAAAGGCTCTGGCTCCCATTGTACTTTTAAAGATTCTAGGAACAACCAACAACCCTGCATTCTTGGAACGCAATGCCCTAGTAGGACAGTAGGGTATAATGAGTTCTTTAAGGTAAGATGGCGCCTGCCCATTAAGGGCTTTGTAGGCGAGAAGAAGAATTTTAAATTCTATCCTGTGTTCTATAGGGAGCCAGTGTAAGGCAGCCAGAACAGGAGTAATGTGGTCCCTTTTCCTAACTCTGGTTAGTACACGAGCCGCAGCATTTTGAATCAGCTGAAGCGACTTGATTGACTTCTTGGTACTCCCTGATAATAAAGAGTTACAATAATCCAGCCTAGAAGTAACAAATGCATGGACTAGTTTCTCTGCATCGTTTTGAGGCAAGATATGCCTGATTTTTGCAATGTTACGTAGATGGAAGTAGGCGGGTCCTTGAAATTGATTTTATGTGGGCGTTAAAGGATAAATCCTGATCAAATATAACACCAAGATTCCTTACAGTCTCACTGGAGGCCAAATTAATGCCATCCATAGTTAGTATGTCTTTAGATAATTTGTTTCGTAGATTCTTCGGGCCAAGTACAATAACTTCAGTTTTGGTCGTGTTTAACATCAAAAAGTTTAAGGTCATCCACGTTTTTAAGTCCTTAAGGCAGTCTTGAATTTTATTTAGATGATTAATTTCATCAGGCTTGATTGATAAATATAGTTGAGTATCATCCGCATAACAATGAAAGTTTACAGACTCTAACGTTTGTGTGAGTTTATCTAATTTAGCAGTGATTCCATGTCAGCCACAGCTTGTTACAAAAAACATGACTGATAGTGTGTTTAACGAACTTAAACTAGCTTTATTAAATGTCAGGTCTTTGGCAGGAAAAACATTTTTAATCAATGATTCTATCACTGAGCACAATCTTGATTTTATGTTTTTAACAGAAACTTCTTCTCTGACATCATTACCAAAAACAAAAACAACGCACGTGCCTTGTTTGCTACCGTCGACAGACTAACTAACCCCCCAGTGTCAGTAGCCTCTGAATTTCTATCCACCAGGGCGTGCAATGATTTTGCCTCCTTTTTCACTGACAAAATTCAGAAAATCAGACAAGCAGTCAGTGCCTCTGCATCAGGAACAGCTAATGTGTTGTCTCTGTGTCCACTTAACATCAAGTCAAACACCATGACACAATTCCATCAGATTAATGATAAAACTTAGAGGACATTATACAACATCTGAAATCCTCCTCCTGCTGCCTTGATATTATTCCAACAGGATTTTTCAAAGATGTTTTGCCTTGCATGGCCTCAGAACTACTTCATATAGTAAACAAATCTCTTCACTCAGGTATTTTTCCACAGGCCCTGAAAACTGCAGTCATTAAACCGCTCTTAAAAAAGAATAATCTAGATGCTTCAGTAATGAACAATTACAGGCCCATATCAAACCTGCCATTTCTAGGTAAGATCATTGAAAAAGTTGTTTTTCAACAGTTGAGTAATTTCTTGCATTTAAATGGTTGTTTCGATGTGTTCCAGTCAGGCTTTCGTCCAAACCACAGCACTGAGACTGCTCTTGTAAAGGTCTTTAACGACATCCACTTAAACACAGACAGTGGCAGAACTTCAGTGTTAGTATTATTAGATCTCAGTGCTGCGTTTGACACTGTTGACCACAGCATATTACTGGACCGACTGGAAAACTGGGTGGGACTTTCGGAAACAGTTCTAAATTGGTTTAAATCCTACTTAAAGGACAGAAACAACTTTGTTTCTATCGGTAAATACACATCTGAGTTGACAAATATGACATGTGGGGTTCCTCAAGGCTCCATCTTGGGGCCTCTTCTCTTTAACATCTACATGCTACCACTGGCTCAGATAATGAAGAACAACAAAATAAGTTACCATAGCTATGCAGATGACACACACATTTACGTAACAATTTCACCAGGAGACTATGCTCCAATTCAAACACTGAGTAAGTGCATTGAACAAATCAATGACTGAATGTGTCAGAACTTTCTCCAATTAAACAAAGATAAAACTGAGGTAATGGTTTTTGGAGCCAAGGCAGAACGTTTAAAAGTTAGCGCTGAGCTTCAGTGTGCAATATTCAAAACAACAGATAAAGCCAGAAATCTAGGTGTAGTCATGGACTCTGACCTGAGTTTCAACAGTCACATTAAAACAGTTACTAAATCAGCCTACTATCACCTAAAGAACATATCTAGGATTAAAAGACTAATGTCACAGCAGGGTGACCCTAACCCAGCATCTATTAGAAAGCTGCAGCTGATTCAGAACGCCGCTGCTCGAGTCCTCACTAACACTAAGAAGTGGATCACATCACTCCTGTTCTGAAGTCTTTACACTGGCTTCCTGTGTGTCAAAGAATAGATTTCAAAATACTGCTGCTGGTTTATAAAGCACTGAATGGTTTAGGCCCAAAATACATTACTGACCTCCTGCTAACTATGAACCATCCAGATCTCTCAGGTCTTCAGGGACTGGTCAGCTTTCTGTCCCCAGAGTCAGAACTAAACATGGTAAAGCAGCGTTCAGTTATTATGCTCCAAATATCTGGAACAAACTCCCAGAAACCTGCAGGTCCGCTGCAACTCTGACTACTTTTAAATCCAGGCTGAAGACTTTTCTTTTTGTCGCTGCTTTTATTTGAACTATTCATATCTTAAACTGCACTGTAACTTTTATTCATGTACTTTTTCTGGTAATGTTTAATTGAACTATTTATATTTTAGACTGCACTGTAACTTTTATCCATGTATTTTTTTCTTAATGTTTATTTGATTAGCTTTTCTTTTTTAATGCTTGCTCTTTTTTTTGTTCTTTTTTTTTGTGTAAAGCACTTTGAATTGCCTTGCGTTGAAAAGTGAATAAACTTGCCTTGCCTTGCCTTGCCTTGCCTTGCCTCGCCTTGCCTCGCCTCTATCTGTGCGCGTCCTCTCCAAGGAGACGTGCTTCCAGGTCGGTCGATGCAATATCCACATACGGTTACTTTCAGTTACTTCCCCATTGCATTTTAACGTATATATATACATGCTGAGAAACCGTAACTATCCCGCTGAATACCCGCATTCACCACACACAGGCTTCCTCCTCCCGTGAGAACCCCCCTGGCATCCTGTTGACGTGCCCACTAAAAAGCCTCTGGGCGCGCCGCGACAGGTGAATATTCAAATTTGGCTTGCAGAACCACACCCTCAAACCTTACATAAAAGTGGACATTTTAACGACTGTAGTTGCGAGGATAATACCCATGCATCATAGATTCTCATTTCATTTGAATCTAAACTTCATGCCTTAACCTTTTCCCCTGCCCCTACAGTTTATAAGAAACACTGAGATCAATCTGCGACTGTCACAGATGTCTCTTAAGACTGACAAATTCTCCCAATACTCAATTCAAACAACATTCAATATTGTTCAACAGCAAAAATGTATATAAATAATCCTCTGTGGCAGTTGAGGTCCAAAAAGGTTGTTTGTTGCCTGCCGTGCCAGGCAACAAACAACATTTTTGGACCACACACACACACACACACACACACACACACACACACACTCACACCCAGTGCTTCAGTAAAAAAAAAAAAAAAATCTATGTTATAGACAGTTGCTTGCAGAAATGTGTACATGCTTTTGAGTGCTGGATCATGGCTGGTGCCTAAGACAAAGTGAAGCTTAAAAAGTTCATCAATTGCTGCTAAGGAAGTGGTAGCCTCACAGGGGATGAGCTTCTTGTCGATCAGAATAAAGAAGTTGCCGATGGCCTCCTTGCTGGTCCCTGAAGCAAGAAGATATGGCTGGCTCGTGTCGATATGGCTCTGAAGGTGCTCATCCAGACTCCTACAGGACTGAAGGCAAGCAACATTTTCATTTTACATGGCTAACTATGTGCATGTGTGTGTAATATTTGAGTGTTTTTAGGAATAGTTTATATTTGCACTAGCCTAGTCCTACTTTATCATAGTGACAGCTCTCTGTAGTAGTTCTGGTGGCTAGATCTAACATTCTTAAACCTGCCACATACCTTGTGAAATACGACCAGATGGTCAATGGCCTGAGCTACACTGATCTTCTGGGTTTTCTTCCTTCCCGCAGGCTGGGGTGACAGGAGGTGCAGAAAGAGGAGGATGGATGCCATATCACTGTCCCACTCTGTAAGAAAAGAGAACAATGATCAATTTGCTTTTTTTTACCCATCTGTATAGTGTCCAACAGTTCATAGTACATGTACAAGCAAAATACAAGACATGAAGTCTCACAACACAATAAAGTATGGAAAAAGTGAAGTGGCCTGAATACTTTCCAAACCCACTGTACCCTGGCATTCTCCAACTGTGTGGTCATACACTCCCTCCAGCCTCACATAGACAATTTACAATAGGCAATATGACATGATATGACAATGCAGTTCCTAAAACCATACCTGGTGATTCCAGTGATGGTTCATCAGCCCTTTGGTTCTTGGCAGACAACAACAAGATAAACAACAAGAAAAATAGATTTACTAATAAACAACATTCATAATAAGCAAAAGTAGGAGTAATAAAATATTACCAATGTAATATTGTCCAGCAGCCGCGGGAATACTGAAAGGACCCACCTCCTTTCTGACCATCATAAAAATGCTCCTGACCGAAAAGGACATAAGAGGAATGGTAAATGGACTGCACTTACTGTATATATATATATATATAGCGCTTTGGATAAAATTGTCAATTCACCCATCCATCCTAACTGGCTAACTAGCCAGCTAGCTAACGTTTAGCAAGCAGGTGCACGGCCAGCACAGACAAATATTCTTAGCAAGCTAGTAAACATTATTAGCTACCACACACACAACTGTAACGTTATTTTCAAATTAAGTAATGTTAGATAACTGGGGAACAAATTAAATTTAACGTTATCTAGATAACTTACCGTCACTCACTGACTGCAGTCTGTGGAGGGCGAGGCCAAGCGATCACACTTGCTGCAAGACGGACTGATGGCTGCTTCCGTTAGACAGAGACTTGACGGAGAACATGCTAGAAAAGTAAAAGGCGGCAATTATCGAACAACTTTTTTACGGACACTAGAGCTTGTTAGCTCGCTGATGTGCAATACATTGGTCTTCGTAATGATTACATATTATGTTACTCTAACGTTAATTCGACATCCATGTTTAATTCGACAGTTAGTTTAGCAAGCAAGCATTGACTGTACCACACACAACTGTATTTTCAAGCAAAATCAATGTAAGCTATCTGGGGAACAAATTATGAAACGTAGCGATAACTTACCATCACGGACTGCGGTCTGGTTGCATCAAAAAGATGGCGGAGATCTAAATAATTTCACGCACATCACGTAAAATTACCCGGATTGAGAGAACACACTATCACATATATCCGTTGTTGTGTTAACAACAGGCGGTGTTAATTATGTTTAATGTAACACCAAAACCACAACACTTTACCCCGAAAAGCTCTAACACCAGGATTTTCACACTGGCGAATTTGCTGTGTGCTAGTGGAACTGTGGCGCTTACACTGTAGGTGCGCCACGTTTGCGCTTCAGATGAGGCTCCCTCCGCAAAATGAGGCCCCATGCGCGAGGTGAGGCCCCATAGGGAGGGTCCTGTATAATAAGTTAACGTCATATGCAGTCATTTGGTCTTTAGCAACAGCTTGTGAGAGCAGCGCATTCATCGGTGTTCATTTTAATGCTGCTAATTTGTTCACGGCCTGTGTGTTGATGGGACTTCTCATGCTCCCTAAATGTTTCCCCTGCCTTTCGCCAGTTCTTAAACCCTGCTTTCACGAAACTCCCATCCCTGATCTCGCACAGACAAGTTTATTTTCTATAACAGAGCAACAGAAGAAGCACACCGCATGATCACTTTCTATTATAGTAAAGCTTTTTATAGACTGCTTACACTAAAATGCTAACTCAAAAATAGTAACTCAAAATAAAACTTTTGTATTGATTTGTTTAGTGAACTTTTTGGCGTTGCCGTTATAACTCTCCGCCAATACTCTCCTGCCACTTCAACATCCAATCCCAGAGCTTGAAGATTAATCACAGGGTTTGTCGCAAAGCGGACAGGCGTCATCACAACAATAGCTGGGGATTGTGGGTAGTGTAGTCTCTTTGGCGCTCCACATTTCAGAGAAAACAAGTTGTTTCTCAGAGTTGAAGGGGACAAACACAAAAGCATTGTACACAATTTAACCTATCAATGTCGTTTAATTAACAAAGATAATCTGGTGTTTTTGAGTTGATGAGTAGTGGAGATATCACTGTCAAATCAATCGACAGTAAGGAGAATACTTACTTCCGGGTGTACAATTCTCCGTTATCCAATGGGAATGGACGCTCACATTGCCTTGAAGAGCTGCTGACATAAATGGATGCGGTGCTTACATGAGCGTCAAATACCGCCGCAGATGGGAATACATTGCAATCAGTTGAAAGCTCTTTGCGTCCCTTTATGAAGCTGAAGGAGCCTCGGCGCGTCACAACTGGACGCCACGGGACCCTGACCAAGCGTCGCTATTGGACTATCAGGGAGAGAGTGTGTTGGTTTAGATGGATTTTAGGAACTTCCCTTCGATTCTATTGGCTCTAACGGTTAAAAAGAGATGTCAATCATCAAAATCGACCGAGGGGGGCCAGAGATATGGAAAATGCACCCAAATGACCCCAGTAGGTGTTCTTTTCTAAATCTCTCTAAAAAGGTCAAATGTCACTTGTTTTGCATCAATCTTGATACAGGGTACTTATATGTTATATTTTTGATTCCTAAAGCTTTTAGTCTACTATGCCATCATTCAAAAGTAATTTTTTTCTTTTGGACGGACACTATAATTTACATTTTTTTACTGTGTTCAATCTGAATTTACTTTAAAATAAAACCATCTATATTGATTCTGACACTTCTACATTCAACTCACAGATATAACCATGCTTTGAGAAAGAAGATTATTAATGTACCCCTTTTAGAAGTGAAGATATAGTCATTTGTTCTGGGAATGTCATTTTCGAGCCTGAGACCTGAAAAACAGGATCAGGGCTTAACAGGTTAAAACAGAAGCCTCGGGTGATTATACTAAGGGGAAATATGAAGGGTCTATTTCAAGCTTGTTATTTAAATAAGTTATTGGGCTTTTTTTATCAGCTAAGATGTGTTAGAAAAGGTTTTCCGTGAATTGACAGAATTTATTTTAAAAGTGGGCTTATTAACAAGTGAATACTACTGTGTCATATATTTGTACATATATATTTAATTAGTACAATATAAGAAAAGCACAAGTTTCATTTGTGGGCCATATGTCATTATACTTTTTGAATTTGCTGAGGGCTGATTCAAAATGGCCCGCGGGCCGCATTTTGACCCAATGCCGTAGTTTGGACACCCCTGCTGTAAGTTGATATTTTGTATCTTTTTATGATACATTGTTTGCACAACATTAAAGAAACACCGGGAACCACTAAAGTCCTGTAAGGTAATGTTTCTGATACATATCAAGATTGCAAATTAGACAAGTTTAAAAAATATTCCCTTTCAGGACTTTAGGGGCTCCGTAGATACCAGAAAGGTTGGGCAATAATTTCAGTCTTTCACTGTCTTGCACTTATATAAACTTTTAACAAAATTATATCTGGCAAGTGAACCATGAAACTTTATGCAAACAAACGTTATTCATTCACATAAGTGCAGTCAGCTCACAACATCCTTTCTCACCTCCTTTGTTCTTGAAGTACTCCGAGTCTTTCCACATCAGCGGGACACGCAGGTCTACAGGGGGCATATTTTTTTAAAGTAAAATATAAAAGCTAGGTTCAGGTATCTTTATGAATTTGGGTCTATGTATTTTGTGAACCCTCACCTGAAAGGGATACTTTTCCCAAACTTGGCACAGCCTCTTCAGAGGGCCTGTAGTAAAACAAGCAGATCATCAAAACATACGTACATAAACCCTGACGTCTAAGTACAGTCTGTACTGGGACACTTAAGGATTCCAATAAACAACAGCACCAATGACAGCCTTGAATCCACATGTCTGCAACGCAGTGTAATTAATGTGGAAATGACATGTTTCAAATTCTCGTTTGTCCCTAAATATAGTACATGTGACAAATAGCACAAATGCACTATCAACACACCAAGTAAACCCACACATCTGAACAAAGGCCTGTTGAGAGATGGGGACAAAACCCCAATAGTAACCAATGCCATGTGTTTTTAGGGCCAACTTCAAATGTATTCTCAAAGAAACCAACCCTATACATGAAGTGCTGAAATAGGCTTGAGTCCTTTAAAGAGATCACTGAATATCATCATGTATTTGATTATATCACATTAAATTGTTACTCACCTTTTTTATTGTATGAATAGGTATTTTAGCATTTATTTTAGCAACATGTCCAAGGTCATTCCAGGTGAGCCCTACAAAAAATGACCTTAAGGGTTTTTTAAAAGTTACCTTTCTGTCCCCAGAGTCAGAACTAAACATGGAGAAGCAGCATTCAGTTATTATGCTCCAAATATCTGGAACAAACTCCCAGAAACCTGCAGGTCCGCTGTGACTGACTACTTTTAAATCCAGGCTGAAGACTTTATTTTTGCCGATTTTAATTGAACTATTCATATCTCACACTGCACTGTAACTTTTTTAAATCTATGTTATACCTGTGTTATTTATTTTTTAGCTTGTTCTATGTTTATTTTATTGTTTTATCTTTTTAATGACTGTTTTAAATGGCCATTTCATAACGTGTTTCATGTGCACTATTTCTTTATGATCTTATTATTTTATTTTGTTGTAAAGCCTTTTGAATTTCCTTGTATTGTAAGGTGCTATATAAATAAACTTGCCTTGCCTGACCTCTAGTGGCTTGTAGGAGGATTGTTAGTCCACAACATAGCCTTGCCTCCACTCTAAACTGCAACATTCTTTGGTCCCTCTCCATTGATAACAGCTCAATGATCTTTCTTTTTACCCATGCATTCAACACATCTGACCTGTGTCCCACTCTCTGCAGGATCTGAGCCTTCCTCATCCTCTGCAGCTGGCTGAGCAAGGCCAGAATGCGGGTGCTGCATGTCAGCAGGCTCTTGGAGGCCTCCAGGGCCTGCTCTCTCCTGGAACACGCTGCCAGCAGCTTACTGGCCCCCTCCCGCATCCGCACCTCCCTCTCAATCTGCCTCAGCACCTCTCCTTCCTGTTCAAGATGAGTGGGAAACAGAATATTCTTTGAATCATGTTGATGAATATTCATATTCCTTTGACTGGAAAGACATACAGCTAAAAGTGCTTGGTAGGAATGATCCATGATTAAAAGGATCGATCATACAAAAGATCATTTCATTGAATTATTAGCCATGCTAGGTTTGGACCTGAATCTGAAGTGGAAGGAAAGCCACAACACTTTGTACGTCATAGTCCACAGAGAATAAAGCCTGATTACTACCTCTGATTTTTCATCCATTTCATTAGCTCAACAGCTAACAGACCGTTTGGGGATTTTCTTTTTATGATTTCCAAGCAATGTATCGTAATGGTTGAACCCTTGGACTTTTCCCTCTAATGCATCATGTTGTTTTAAATAAAATGTCTCGATTTTACATGATTTTGGTACACATTCATATCGGGCCCCCTGGCTTATCTTGTTATTTGATGTATCGCTATGTGAGACACTGAGTAATCATTTTGAATTTCACTGTTGGTAATATACAATTCTAAAAATGACAACCGAACCATTATATAAAGGCTTAGTCATTTTTTGTTATTGTCCTTGTCACTTACAACCTTCTGATCTTTCTGGTAAAAGGGTTTTATAAGACTCTTGGGGCGACAGGGAGAAATGAGTGCATCACATAATCTCTGGATGAAGTCCAGCTGGAACCTTTCAGGGCTAAACTCTAATTTAAGGATATGACAAGGTGTCTGGTGTTGGAACAAGGTTACCTTTGTGTTTGTTTGTCACACCAGATGACATATTTTCTTTGATAGGTAACGCAAGCAATAGTGTATAGAGCGATGGAAGAAATGATGTAGTAATGGAATTCCTTGAAGAAATACTGTATTGATAATCCACAATATCATATTTTCAAAGAATATTTTTCTTGTTGAGAATGCTGGTTGTTTTACGTTGTTGACATAATAATGTGTGTTGGTAATGATGAAGGATTTCTCATTGTATTTACACAATAAGAAAACTGTTAAAAACGTGTAGAACTTCAGTAGACCTTGAAAACAACTTCCCCTCTTTCAAACCCCCAAGTTCTGTTGCCCTTGGTTTGGACCACACCCATGTCTGAAGTCAGCTTTCATTCTGATGTCAACAACACACCTGTCGCTTTGTTTTATGACAAAACAAAGAGAGAGAGGCACACAGCAATATTGGCAAGATGACACTAACATATATTAAGTTGTGAACAATACAAGTTGTACATGATCCATCTTCTCCCGCTTATCCGTGGTCGGGTCTCGGGGGTAGCAGTTCCAGCAGAGAGCCCCAAACTTTCTTTTCCCTGGCGACATCAACCAGCTCTGACTGGGGGATCCCAAGGCGCTCCCAGGCCAGCGAAGAGATATAATCCCTCCACCTGGTCCTAGGTCTACCCCTTGGTCTCTTCCCAGCTGGACGTGCCTGGAACACCTCCCTAGGGAGGCGCTCAGGTGGCATCCTAACTAGGTGCCCGAACCACCTCAACTGGCTTCTTTCGACGCGAAGGAGGAGCGGCTCAACTCCGAGTCCCTCCCTGATGACCAAACTTCTCACCTTATCTCTAAGGGAGACACCAGCCACCCGGCGGAGGAAACCCATCTCGGCCGCTTGTATCCGCGATCTCGTTCTTTCGGTCATGACCCATCCTTCGTGACCATAGGTGAGGGTAGGAACGAAAATGGCCCGGTAGACAGAGAGCTTTGCCTTCTGGCTCAGCTCCCTTTTCGTCACAACGGTGCGGTAAAGCGACTGCAATACCGCTCCCGCTGCTCCGATTCTCCGGCCCATCTCACGCTCCATTGTTCCCTCACTCGAGAACAAGACCCCGAGATAATTGAACTCCTTCACTTGGGGTAAGGACTCATTCCCTACTTGGAGTGGACAGTCCATCGGTTTCCTGCTGAGAACCATGGCCTCAGATTTGGAGGTGCTGATCCTCATCCCAGCCGCTTCACACTCGGTTGCGAACCGATCCAGTGAGTGCTGAAGGTCGCAGACCGATGAAGCCATCAGAACCACATCATCTGCAAAAAGCAGTGGTGCAATCCTTAGTCCACCGAACTGCAGACCCCCCCCCCCCCACGACTACGCCTCGAAATCCGATCCATGTATATTACAAACAGGATTGGTGACAAAGCGCAGCCCTGGCGGAGGCCAACCCTCACCGGAAATGGGTCCGACTTACTGCCGAGGACCCGGACACAGCTCTCGCTTTGGGAGTACAGAGATTGGATGGCCCCGAGTAGAGACCCCCTCACCCCATACTCCCGCAGCACCTCCCACAGTAACTCCCTGGGAACCCGGTCATACGCCTTCTCCAAGTCTACAAAACACATGTAGACTGGATAAGCGTACTCCCAGGCCCCCTCCAGGATCCTTGCGAGAGTAAAAAGCTGATCCGTCGTTCCACGACCAGGACGGAATCCGCATTGTTCCTCCTCAATCTGAGGTTCGACAATCGGCCTGACCCTCCTTTCGAGTACCTTGGAGTAAACTTTCCCGGGGAGGCTGAGTAGTGTGATGCCTCTGTAATTGGCACACACCCTCTGATCCCCCTTTTTGAAAAGGGGGACCACCCCGGTCTGCCACTCCTTCGGTACTGTTTCCGACTTCCACGCAACGTTGATGAGACGTGTCAACCATGACAGTCCCTCAACACCCAGAGCCTTCAGCATTTCCGGGCGGATCTCATCCACCCCCGGGGCTTTGCCACTGTGGAGTTGTTTGACGACCTCAGTGACCTCCCCCCGGGAGATTGGTGTTGATCCCCCGTCATACTCCAGCTCTGCCTCTAACATAGAGGGCGGAGTTGTCGGGTTCAGGAGTTCCTCAAAGTGTTCCTTCCAACGTCCCAACACTCCATCAGTTGAGGTCAACAACGTCCCATCCTTACTGTACACAGCTTGGATGGTTCCCTGCTTCCCCCTCCTGAGGTGTCGGACAGTTTTCCAGAACAACTTTGGTGCCGCCCGAAAGTCCTTCTCCATGTCTTCTCCAAACTTCTCCCACACCCGCTGCTTTGCCTCGGCCACGGATGAGGCTGCTGCCCTTCGGGCCTGTCGGTACCTTGCAACTGCCTCGGGAGTCCCCCGGGATAACAAATCCCTGAAGGCCTCCTTCTTCAGTCGGACGGCTTCCCTGACCACCGGTGTCCACCAGGAGGTTCGAGGGTTACCGCCCCTTGAGGCACCTAGGACCTTGAGACCACAGCTCCCCGCCGCGGCTTCGGCAATAGAGGCTTTGAACACCGACCACTCTGGTTCAATGTCCCCAACCTCCACAGGAATGCCCGAAAAGCTCCGCCGGAGGTGTGAGTTGAAGGCCTCCTGAACTTGGGCCTCCTCCAGACGTTCCCAGTTCACCCGAACTACACGTTTGGGCTTACCAGGTCTATCCAGAGGCTTCCCCCGCCACTCGACCCAACTCACCACCAGATGGTGATCAGTTGACAACTCCGCCCCTCTCTTTACCCGAGTGTCCAAAACATACGGCCTCAGGTCCGATGATACGATAACAAAATCGATCATGGACCTTCTGCCTAGGGTGCTCTGGTACCACGTACACTTATGAGCATCCTTATGTTCGAACATGGTGTTTGTTATGGCCAATCCATGACTAGCACAGAAGTCCAGTAACAAACCACCACTCCGGTTCAGATCAGGGGGGCCGTTCCTCCCAATCACGCCCCTCCAAGTGTCTCCATCATTGCCCACATGTGCGTTGAAGTCTCCCAGCAAGACTAAGGAGTCCCCTTCAGGAGCCCCATACAGGACTCTTTCCAGGGTCTCCAAGAAGGCCGAATACTCTGAACTGCTGTTGGGTGCATAAGCACACACAACAGTCAGAGTTTTCCCCCCCATAACCCGCAGGCGTAGGGAGGCGACCCTCTCGTCCACTGGGGTAAACTCCAACAACGAAGCACCTAACCGGGGACTTGTGAGTATCCCCACACCCGCCCGGCGCCTCACACCCTGAGCAACTCCGGAGAAGAGTTGCACATGATGTTGCAGCTATATGTGATTTTGCTAGATGTATTACCAGCCGTGACACACAGGCCAGACATAGTGTAGCAGGAAACACCACCAAGGCGGTTTTGAGTCTGTTGCCAGGTGATTGTATTTCTGTCTGTCTTTAGACATATTTTCTCACCCTGATACAGTTACAACTGTTCCAGATGCAGACAGGAAACTTCCCAGGCGTGTACACAAATCAAAGTTAAAGCAGAGTTCAAAGATTGTCGTCCGAGCAAGGGTGCCGTTACCAGGGGTGAAGTAATGAGAAAGGGGTAACTGGACCCCCGACTTGACAAACACTTGAATACATTAAGGTCCTCTGGAATAACAACTCGGTTACATCATACACATGTTGCCATTATTGGTCTAATAAACAGCCTCAGCAGGGATTGTTGTTTCACAATCGACATCATTACTGTAACCCATTGTAACTGGGCATTCTTTAGAGGTTTACTGTGCATTACCAAGCTGTGTTGGGGGTGAGGTACAGCTTGAGGGATCAGAAGGCTGCAGCATACTTCAGCCATGTTTTCTGAGGCTAAGCCATGTGCATGAGTAGTGATTTGGTTGTGGTCCTGAATGGTTACATAACATTACATGTTACTTGTTAGACGCTGTGGACAATCCCCACTGGAGCAATTTGGGGTGAAGTGTCTCAGGGACACGACGACATGCTGACTGCAGTGGGGTTTGAACCTGTGACCCCCTGATCCGACCACCAACGCACAACCCACTGCACAACACGCGTCCCTAACCTGTTGTTCACTCAACTGACTCTGAATAACATTACAAGGTTTGTTTGTGCCATATTTAAATACCATCAAATAATAGAAAGGGCACACTGGAGCCTAATGATGACAGGATTCATTGTGATCAACAATATAATAGGCTATGTATTAAACTGGCAATGATTAATGAAACATGTCAACAAGTAAAAATCATAAACAAATGGTTGATTTCAAGATATTAACATGTAAAATAAAATTATATATATATCCGGAATAATAAAGAAACAATCATACAAACATTCCTGTGCAAACCTTATGTAAATTCCTGAGATGTATGAATCATCAATGCATAAAATACAAAATAATCATTTTCGCCGACTAACCTGGATGTTATCGCTCATGTTCCCTCTGTGCAGAGCCTCAGAGGTGCGCTCCGGTCAGCAGGCAGTAGTGAGTGGGGGACTAATCTCACAGCTGACTGAGTCCCACAGTGGCCCTGTGGACAGAGCAGTTACTCAACAGGGAGATCAACAGTCTTAAGCCACAAGAGGTTGCAGCATGAGGGATTAGTATCAATCCTTAGGTTTCTATTTTTTTTAAGTCAGCTGTATCACATGCAACAATGACTAGCTTCATTTGCAATCATAATAGTACCATACCCACTGAACATTAACAGTATCTTACAAATGTGCTATTTACATAAACAAACAGTACTTTTAGTTTCTAGAGCTTGTATGAATCTGTAAGAAAATCTAAAATGAGTTCCATCAACATTTTTTTTTTTTTAGCAAACCAGCATCTTAGATGAAAGACTAAATGAAGCGGTGCTGGAAGAATACATTTTATTCAGACCTTACAGAATTCCATGTGTTATTTTAATGAACTTATAAAATATAACAATAACACATGATGTACCTTTGTTTCAAGTATCAAACATAATACAAAGAATGCTTTGAATCTGTACAAGGACCTCTTTAACATTGAACTGAACAACATTATGTACAGTACAACAAAATGTCTCAATGAGAGCTTATTTTAAATACAAGTTGACTACCTTAACTTTACATGGGCTGTGTTTGCAGGATAACATGAAGCCATTTATAAAGGAAATTCAGTTTTCGAAATGGAAAAGCACATTTTAAGACAGTTTTTTGTCAAATACAAAAAGATGAATTAACATTTGCACAAAACTGAATACACAGATGAGGCATTATAAAAAGGTAATACTTTTTAAACGTATAACTATACATGATGTCAAGCAATCCGGGTTTTTTCATGGAACAGATATGAAAAAGAACAATCAAAAAAGCCAGTGTACAATATTTACATTTTCCCAGGTAACTAAAAAAAGGTATCTGAGGCGTGAAACATAATGGATTATTGTAAAAATCCTCATTAAATGAAACGAGTGATTTACCGGTTTTTGAGTTATTAATTTGTACAATTTAATATTAATTATTTGATACTGGCTTTTTAAAAATAATTTTCAGTCAATTGAAACAACTGTACATATTCAAAGTGCTTGTAAGTATAGCAAATATATCTTAATTTAATTATAACTGACAGCAAAAGCAACAAAAAACATTTAGTTATAAATGAATCTATAACTTAACACAACAGAAATGTAAAAAGAAAAAACCACCAGTGGGTTCCTCCTCTTTCCCAGACTCTTCACAGCTGTCACCCCTCTTCAGCATCTGTAAAAATGTCACTTAGGAAGTACTGAGACACACTGGTGGGCTCCTCCTCTAGAGAGCTGCTCTCCATATATTCACTTGGCTGAGAAGTTGAACCCTGAAAGAAAAACGATAAATCGGTGAGTTAAAAAATGAACTGAATCAAGATGGCTCCCTATCCACCTCTGTCATCCTTACCTCAGCTGGACAAAGGGAAGTGCTAGGAGTTTGCTCTGAGCGTGGTCGGCTGTGCTCTGAAGCATGTTGCCCCGGTTTCGGACCGGGTTTTGGGGTGACTTCACGTGGTGTTGAGGCTACAGCTGCCGGGGTCGATCTGTTTCCTTTTGCACGAGGAGTTTTCACCTTAGGGCTCTTAGAAGCTGCTTTGCCAGGGTCAGAATCCTTTGCTTTTCTGAAAGTTAAATGGGGAAGAGAAATTAAGTCGCATTCAAGTACAATTGATATACAGTGGGGCAAAAAAGTATTTAGTCAGCCACCAATTGTGCAAGTTCTCCCACTTAAAAAGATGAGGCCTGTAATTTTCATCCTAGGTATACCTCAACTATGAGAGACTAAATGAGAAAAAAAAAAAAATCCAGAAAATCACATTGTCTGATTTTTAAAGAATTTATTTGCAAATTATGGTGGAAAATAAGTATTTGGTCAATAACAAAAGTTCATCTCAATACTTTCTTATATACCCTTTGTTGGCAACGACAGAGGTCAAACGTGTTCTGTAAGTCTTCACAAGGTTTTCACTGTTGCTGGTATGTTGGCCCATTCCTCCATGCAGATCTCCTCTAGAGCAGTGATGTTTTGGGGCTGTCGCTGGGCAACACGGACTTTCAACTCCCTCCAAAGATTTTCTATGGGGTTGAGATCTGGAGACTGGCTAGGCCACTCCAGGACCTTGAAATGCTTCTTACGAAGCCACTCCTTCGTTGCCCGGGTGGTGTGTTTGGGATCATTGTCATGCTGAAAGACCCAGCCACGTTTCATCTTCAATGCCCTTGCTGATGGAAGGAGGTTGTCACTCAAAATCTCACGATACATGGCCCCATTCTTTCTTTCCTTTACACGGTTCAGTCGTCCTGGTCCCTTTGCAGAAACACAGCCCCAAAGCATGATGTTTCCACCCCCATGTTTCACAGTAGGTATGGTGTTCTTTGGATGCAACTCAGCATTCTTTCTCCTCCCAACACATTAGTTGAGTTTTTACCAAAAAGTTCTATTTTGGTTATGTTTCATCTGACCATATGACATTCTCCCAATCCTCTTCTGGATCATCTAAATGCTCTCTAGCAAACTTCAGACAGGCCTGGACATGTACTGGCTTAAGCAGGGGGACACGTCTGGCACTGCTGGATTTGAGTCCCTGGCGGCATAGTGTGTTACTGATGGTAACCTTTGTTACTTTGGTCCTAGCTCTCTGTAGGTCATTGACTAGGTCCCCCCGTGTGGTTCTGGGATCTTTGCTCACCGTTCTTGTGATAATTTTGACCCCACGGGGTGAGATCTTGTGTGGAGCCCCAGATCGAGGGAGATTATCAGTGGTCTTGTATGTCTTCCATTTTCTAATAATTGCTCCCACAGTTGATTTCTTCACACCAAGCTGCTTACCTATTGCAGATTCAGTCTTCCCAGCCTGGTGCAGATCTACAATTGTGTTTCTGGTGTCCTTTGACAGCTCTTTGGTCTTGGCCATAGTGGAGTTTGGAGTGTGACTGTTTGAGGTTGTGGACAGGTGTCTTTTATACTGATAACGAGTTCAAACAGGTGCCATTAATACAGTTAACGAGTGGAGGACAGAGGAGGCTCTTAAAGAAGAAGTTACAGGTCTGTGAGAGCCATAAATGTTGTTTGTTTGTAGGTGACCAAATACTTATTTTATCGAGGAATTTACCAATTAATTCATTAAAAATCCTACAATGTGATTTCCTGGATTCTTTCCCCCCATTCCGTCTCTCGTAGTTGAAGTGTACCTAGGATGAAAATTACAGGCCTCTCTCATCTTTTTCAGTGGGAGAACTTGCACAATTGGTGGCTGACTAAATACTTTTTTGCCCCACTGTATACCAACATGAAAACTGGAGGACTTATCCAGATCTCAACAAAGGATTTTTCTTAAAACCGTTTTTCCTCACCTATTCCGACTACTAGTCCGTGTAGTTTTTGCTCCTGAGCTGGTGCCCTCAGGGTCCACAACATCAGTCAGAGTCTCCTTGTCCACTTCTACATGATCAGCCCTTCCTCTCTGTGGCTCAGTGTCGTCAGAAGCCTCTGGCTGCACAGAAGGCCCAGGAAGCTCTAACTGCTCCGTGGTGTCTGTTTGGATGGGGAGGGACTCAGCATCTGTAAAAATGTCACTTAGGAAGTACTGAGACACACTGGTGGGCTCCTCCTCTAGAGAGCTGCTCTCCATATATTCACTTGGCTGAGAAGTTGAACCCTGAAAGAAAAACGATAAATCGGTGAGTTAAAAAATGAACTGAATCAAGATGGCTCCCTATCCACCTCTGTCATCCTTACCTCAGCTGGACAAAGGGAAGTGCTAGGAGTTTGCTCTGAGCGTGGTCGGCTGTGCTCTGAAGCATGTTGCCCCGGTTTCGGACCGGGTTTTGGGGTGACTTCACGTGGTGTTGAGGCTACAGCTGCTGGGGTCGATCTGTTTCCTTTTGCACGAGGAGTTTTCACCTTAGGGCTCTTAGAAGCTGCTTTGCCAGGGTCAGAATCCTTTGCTTTTCTGAAAGTTAATGGGGAAGAGAAATTAAGTCGCATTCAAGTACAATTGATGTATACAACATGAAAACTGGAGGACTTATCCAGATCTCAACAAAGGATTTTTCTTAAAACCGTTTTTCCTCACCTATTCCGACTACTAGTCCGTGTAGTTTTTGCTCCTGAGCTGGTGCCCTCAGGGTCCACAACATCAGTCAGAGTCTCCTTTTCCACTTCTACATGATCAGCCCTTCCTCTTTGTGACTCAGTGTCGTCAGAAGCCTCTGGCTGCACAGAAGGCCCAGGAAGCTCTAACTGCTCCGTGGTGTCTGTTTGGATGGGGAGGAACTCTGCTTTCTTAGCAGCGGCAGTCTTGCTGGTTTGTTTCCTCTTTGTCATTTTGGGCTTCACCTGCGGTTTGGCCGTTTCTAAGAGAATGGGGTACACAATGAAACAACATGTGCCCAATATGAGGATAGTGCATGTTATAAGTAAGTATTAAAGTAACACATACCTCTTCTTCTAGTGCCTGTTTGTCTTTCCTTTGTCGGGGGAATTTCAGTCTCATCTTTATTCTGTCCAGTCTCTTGTACTGTAGATGGATGAACTGTAGTTCTCTCTGTTCCCATAAACACAAATAATCCACATTTATTATCATAAATACATTTGTCATTAGTTTAAATAAATAACAGAATAAGGCAATCACCCTACCATGTGGGTCCACTTGATTCCCCTCAGTTGAACCCTGGTGTGTGTGAGAAAATAAAAAGTGTGACACATACAGACATTTCATCACATTTTGGCTACAAGTGTTTCCTTGCAACTTCACTTACATCATCTGGGTCTTTCACATGTATGACGCCTGTCTCATTACTGTCCTCCATGGGCACAGGCACAGTGACATTAGGTGAAGGCTGCTCTTCTGCTGTTGCCAAACTCTCTCCAGGAACACTGATGAGGAGGGAGGACAGTTGTAGAATCACACATCAAACGGAGTCACATCTACGCCTGCATGAGAGAAATGACCATCTGATAAAACAGCAGGAACTAACCTCTGTTGCTCTATTGGAGCATCTGTTACAGGAAGAGAAGGGAGGGGCTCAGGCACACTGTCCACCCGCTCCCCCGATGAGCTGACTGGGATCTCGGTCAGAGAGAGGATGAAGAACGGTTCATCTGGATCAGAAGGATCCTGAGGCAACATCACTGAGAGGGAGAGTGAGAGAAGTGTTAGCCACCACCATGATGCATGTACTGTAATTAATAAACATTACAATATCAACCAACGTACTGTCTGGAAATGTTGTGAAGCTGGGATGACCTTGGGTCCCTCCTGCACTTGATGTTGATGCATCCTGGAAATGTGAAAGCAGAGAGAACCAATCAAGGATTCATCTTTTAATCAGAGGTACTTGACCAACCTCATTCAAAGGTATGCGATATGATTTTATGTAATAGTTGTATTGTTGCGATCGAATGGCTGGACTATTTAACCATTAACTTTTAGGTAACTGCTTTATAGCTACTATTTGTATTGCATTCTCAAATGCAACATCTAGTGATCAGTTGTTACAGCTGATAAAATAATTTCCTTTTGGTTCTTTAAAAAAAAAAAAATACAGAATATTTTATTAGTATAATAAACAATTTTGTTTTTTCAAATAATTTGATATATTCTACAATCTTTTTATACATAATTGACCAAATGCAGAAGTACCACCTGAGGTACAAGCGACTATTATTGGGATTCACTGCCATAAAATATAAACTGGGTTCAGAGACACATTGTAAAAAAAATAATATTGCTCCATGTCATAAGCACGAGTCAACTATCAATAAGGAATTTCAACGCACAAATATACTGCAATCATAGTGCTCAAGATACAACTTTTCATGCATATCATTATCTCACCTGAGTACCTGTCGTGGAACCAGTAGACAATCCAGAAACCTCTACAAGGGGTTCATGTTGACTCAGTTGTTCAATTACTTTTGTTGAGCTTCCCAGTGAAGTATCAGCATCTGTTGGAGAGAGAATTGTGTTACTACTTTGATCAATGGCGCCCTCTACTGGTTTCAGGTACGAGTTCAGTCACAAGTTTGGGGCAAACTGAATCATCCCCACCTTTTGAGAGAATACCAACATCTGCTGAAAAGAACCACCATAGGTGTTAAACAAAGAAACTGTAGGGTGATAGATTGCAGTAGTTTGAAAAGCTAAATGAGGTCAAACCTACTTCTGCTTGTTGTGTATCAGGCGGTCAGGGGTGAAAAAGGTGAGAAGGATATTATCCCTCTAGGGGGGTCCGGGGGCATGCTCCCCCGGAAGAACATTTTGAATATTCCATATTTTAAAGCATCAATCTGATGCATTTTGAGATGCATTTTTTTGCCAACCTGGGGAGAGTTGGAGAAACTTAACTTCAGCCATGAGTCAAAAATATTATGACCTCCTTACTAAGTATTATCAGGGATGCAAACTCATCCCGTATGGAAAAGGTGACAAGGACCCGAGCCCCCCGACCCCACGGAATATCGGCTTTAAAATGAGGAATAACAGAGGATTTTAGCAGTCAAAACAACTAAAGCAGCAGTGTTAATAATAACAGAAACGCTAAAGAGTCACATCTAATAGAAATATATAAAAGCATTTATTTTAATTGTGTAGCAGTCAGTTTATAATTTTGGCAGCACTGTTGAGCATTTTGAAAATCTATTGTCATGCCTCTGTGCAAGGCTGAGTCTTTCTATCTTTAAGGCATCTGGTGTAAAGTAACTAAATTCATAAACTCAAGTACTATACTTGGGTACAATTTTGAGATACTTGTACTTTATTAAAGTATTTCAATGTTTTGCTACTTTGTTCTTCTTCTCCTCTACAGTTCATAGGTAAATGGTGTACTTTTACTCCACTACATGTATTTAATACCTTTAGTTACTTCACAGATCTGGATGAATGATGTGAAATCTAATCAAGTGTTGAATCAGACTTTAGTTCCACCTGGAGTAAATCCACCAGCTACCCTGCAGTCTACAAAGTCATCCAGACTAGCTGCACCTTTACCAGCTTTGAGAACACTTTCATGATCAATCATTATAAAACATATCATATATATTATTCTGAAATGGACCAATCTGCACAACGACTACTTTTACTGTCGCTACTTTCACTATATTTTGATGAGAATACTTTTCTACTTTTACTTGAGGAACATTTTGAATGCAGTACTTTTACGAACAGAGTATTCCTATTCCTACACTCTGGTACTTCTACTTTTACTCAAGTACAAGATCTGAGTATTTCTGCTTTTAATCAAGTACAAGATCTGAGTATTTCTGCTTTTAATCAAGTACAAGATCTGAGTACTTCTACTTTTACTCAAGTACAAGATCTGAGTATTTCTGCTTTTAATCAAGTACAAGATCTGAGTACTTCTACTTTTACTCTAGTACAATATCTGAGTGCTTCTACTTTTACTCAAGTACAAGATCTATACTTATACCACCTCCGTTTATCGCCTATGAAAAAAAAACTATTAGAAAACGAAGGCTAAAGCTAACGTTAGCAGATAGTGACAATGTATGCTAGCTAGCTAGCTCAACGATAATGTTGCGACAGAAAAACTTTTCAGTGCACATCACGCTCTGCACTCCGACAGGGAGCTCTGCTCTGAACACCTGAACGGCCCGTTCTAACAGCTGTTCATCAGCGGTCCAGTCTGTGCCACAGTGACTCCGGACCGCACAGTTAATATTAACGAACGCACCCGTAGCTAATGTGGCTGCTGAAGCTAGACCATCATCGCGGAGCAGCATAGCTGACAGGCAGGAAGACTCGAGCACACAGCTCGCGCTGCATTATAATATATAAAAAAAGAACACCATGCGTGTCATGATGGCACATAACAGCTCGCGGTCGCAGATTACTCCCAGACCCCCCCCATACCCCAACAATATTTTTATTGCAGATCTACATGAATCACACAAACGACCTATTTTGGATTCAAAACGGCAAATTTCGCCGAAAGGTGAGTGATTCTCATGCCTGGTGTATTCTTGACGTGTTGTGGAGGCCGTCTGCTGCGTCCCAGGGTGGGTGTGGGTTTAATAAGTCGGCCTCTACGAGTCGGGGGAGCTTTTCCTGAGGGAGAGTCTGCTGGCTCTGGCCGTTTATCATCAGGGCTGTAATTGGAAAACAACTTTTATTACGAGAAAAACAAATCATTCCTTAATATTTAATGTAAAACAAAAGCGTGTAAATGCAACATGACAACAGTACCGTACTTTTTGGACTATAAGCCGCGACTTTTTCCCCCCATTTTTTTTGTACAGCGAACGGCCACTAGGGAACCTCCTAAATCTATGGATTTTACAGGTAAAATTAACCACCTTTAACACTATGGGCTCTATGACCGGTCCACGCCCGCCACCTTTAAGCGGCGGGCTCCAGCAGGAAAAGCTGGAGGCCGGAAAAGAGTGAGACAGGTAGCGCGCCAAAGTAAAAGTGGAACCGAGAGACAGACGGAGAGCAAGACAGACGGACAATGTAGCTGCTGCGGCTTATATGCAGGTGCGCTTTATAGTCCGAAAAGTACAGTAGTTGAATATTCCGGGATATGATTCATTTCTTACCTTTTGACACTTGTTTCATTGGTTTCAGAAGATTGTTGAACTGCATCCTGACTTGGTGCCTCAGGGTCATTTTCGGTAGGTGGCTCCTGAGTGCTTTCTTTTGGATCTGGTGTGGAGTATGTATTAGTAGATTGCATGGAGACAATTTGGGACTCTGTTGAACCATCTCCTGAAGACTGGACATCGGAATCTGTTGTTGGGCCATCTGTTGGTTGTGTAAATGTCTTTGTAGCTTTAAAGAACATGTCCTGTTTGCACTCACTTTGCGAACCAGGTCCTGCGTCATTATTATCAGAAGGCTGTTGTTCTGTGGTTAAAGAGGTTTTCATATGACACTGCTCTGCTGGTTTACAGATATCATTTGACTGCAGTTTTGAGCGTGTAGTTGATCCTAAATTGGGTTTGACCTTTGGAAAGCGCTGCCTTCTTTGTGAAACACTTTGTTCAGAGCCCTCTGAGCTTGACTTTAGCTCACATGCAACATTTTTGTTTTGTTCCATGGTTTTCGGAGTGGAGTCTAATTCCAATGATTGTACTGATACTGACGCAGTGCTATGGCTAGGTTGTTCAGAAGGGATGGTACTGCAAGATGGCTGTGCCTCTACCTCTGCTGTTGTCTTGTCAGGTAAATTAGGTCTTGAAGTTGGGCTGGAGCATGTCTCTGCCTGAGGCATGGGTAGGAATGGGTCTTTAGTGACTTGAGGCTTTGAATGCGCAGTTCTCGACATCTGTGATAAGTTGGATTTGGGTTTGACTTGATGTAAACATATTCTGATAGCCTTACAAGAAGATTTGATTTCTCTCGCTTCTTTCTGACTGACAGGTAACTCTATTACTGGTGTAACAGATGAAGCAGATTCTTCAGTTGACTCAGATGCAGGCTTTGTGTCTCTGGTTTCCTGTCCCCTACTGGTTTCAAACTGGGCCTCAGAGAGGTTCTGGGTTTCTGAGGCACTCGGTTGTGTTGTTGTTGAGCCTGATACAACTTCAAGGTCTGTCTCTTTCTCCTCAGTTGTAGACAGTTCCTCTGTAGGTTTAAGAGTTATCCCAAAATCCAATGATGGTCTACAATCTGAAGAAGGGCCAGGACTGTGACTTGGTTTTTCAGAAGGAGAGGCGGTGCAAGTTGGCTCCGCATCAACCTCTGCTATGGTTTTTTCATGGAATTTGGTAGTTGGAGTCGAGTCCGAGTCTTTCTCTACGTTGTCTTTTGAAGTTTGGGCTTTAGAACGTTCAGTCCTTGATGTCTGTGCTAGGTTGAGATTGGGTTTGATTTTCTGGAATCGACTTTTCCTTGCCTGACTTGTAGATTTGACTTCACTCCCTTCTTTCTCACCGACAGGTAACTTGTCAACAGGTGTCACACATGTAGCAGGATGGTCTTTGCTCTCTTGGACAGAGCCTTTGATGGACACTTGTCCAAGCTGCAAGTCTGTGGCTGCTGCTTTAGATTTCAGTGGATTATTACATCTACTCTCAGATTTCACATCTGACATCAGAACTTCATCTGTCAACTCTGGAACATGAGGAACATCACTTTGACTTTGTTTTTCAGTTGAGGTGGTGAAAGTTGGCTCTGCTATTGTTTTTTCATGGAATTTGCTAACTGGAGTTGAGTCTGAGTCTTTCTCTAAGGTGTCTTTTGAGGTTTGAGCTTTAGAATGTATGGACCTTGATGTCTGTGTTAGGTTGGGATTGGGTTTGACTTTCTGGAATCGACTTTTCCTTGTTTGAGTTGTAGATCTGACCTCACCTTTTTCTTTCTCACTGACAGGTAAGTCTTCTAAAATTGTAACACATGAAGCAGGATGGTCATTGCTCTCTTTGACAGAGTCTAAATTTGATCCTTGTCCAATCTGCAGTTCAGCGACAACTGCGTCAGATGTCAGTGGATTATTAAAACTACTCTCAGTTGTCAAAACATGAGACATTAGTACTTCATTTGTTGACTGCGATGTTGGCCTTACGTCTCTGGTGTCCAGTTCCCTTCTGCTTTCAAACTGAGCTTCAGAGAGGTTCAGGTTTTCTGAGGCACTCTGCTGTGATGTAGTTGCACCTGATATACCTGACAGTTCCTCTGTGGGATTAAGAGTAGAAGCCAAATCCAATGATGGTTTTAAATCGGAAGAGGGAACATGACTATGACTTGGTTTGCCAGGAGAGGCGGTGCAAGTTGGCTCCGCATCAACCTCTGCTATGGTTTTTTCATGGAATTTGGTAGTTGGAGTCGAGTCCGAGTCTTTCTCTACGTTGTCTTTTGAAGTTTGGGCTTTAGAACGTTCAGTCCTTGATGTCTGTGCTAGGTTGAGATTGGGTTTGATTTTCTGGAATCGACTTTTCCTTGCCTGACTTGTAGATTTGACTTCACTCCCTTCTTTCTCACCGACAGGTAACTTGTCAACAGGTGTCACACATGTAGCAGGATGGTCTTTGCTCTCTTGGACAGAGCCTTTGATGGACACTTGTCCAAGCTGCAAGTCTGTGGCTGCTGCTTTAGATTTCAGTGGATTATTACATCTACTCTCAGATTTCACATCTGACATCAGAACTTCATCTGTCAACTCTGGAACATGAGGAACATCACTTTGACTTTGTTTTTCAGTTGAGGTGGTGAAAGTTGGCTCTGCTATTGTTTTTTCATGGAATTTGCTAACTGGAGTTGAGTCTGAGTCTTTCTCTAAGGTGTCTTTTGAGGTTTGAGCTTTAGAATGTATGGACCTTGATGTCTGTGTTAGGTTGGGATTGGGTTTGACTTTCTGGAATCGACTTTTCCTTGTTTGAGTTGTAGATCTGACCTCACCTTTTTCTTTCTCACTGACAGGTAACTCTTCTAAAGGTTTAACACATGAAGCAGGATGGTCATTGCTCTCTTTGACAGAGTCTAAGTTTGATCCTTGTCCAATCTGCAGTTCAGCGACAACAGTGTCAGATGTCAGTGGATTATTACAACTCATCTCAGATGTCCCAACATGAGACATCATATCTTCATCTGTTGGCCTTGTGTCTCTCGTGTCTGGTTCCCTTCTGATTTCAAACTGGGCTTCAGAGATGTCCTTGTTTTCTGAGGCACGCCGCTGTGATGTTGTTGCACCTGATGCACCTGAGAGTTCTTCTGTGAGAGTAGGAGTAGAGGCTAAATCTACTGACGGTTTCATATCCAAAGCAGGACTAGGACAAGGGGCTTGAGAAAGGTCAGGAGCATCCGATGGGCTTTCTTCAGCTGCCCTTACTGTTGATGTCGCCGGTTGTGATTTTGACTGAGCAGTCCTTGAAGCTTGGCCTAGGTTAGGTTTTGGTTTCACCTTGGATAATCGTGCTCCCCTGGTCGGTGGAGAATCTGTCTTTGAGGTCAATTGAGAGGTAGGATCCACATCAGAACCGGTCCTCTGATCACTGGATTCAAGAATGGGGATGTCATTATTGTCAATAATGTTTTGTAGCTCCACTGTGGTAACAGGTTCGGACGTTTCTGTGACTTCATTAACAGAAGTTGCAGACATAACAGGAGTGGCACGGTTTTCCTTTTCTGCATCAATCTTTGTTGCAACCTCTTCTTCTAGCTGTTCGCTGGTTTCATTCACACCGTCTGATGTTGTCCCTGTAATTAAACATTGTGGCACATTTTAAATTATTGTGATTTTACATTACATTACATTTAGCTGACGCTTTTATCCAAAGCGACTTACAATAAGAGCATTCGACCAACAAAATACAAACTTGAAGAAAACAGAATCATATAAGTACATCAGGCTTCATAGAGCAAAAACATTTCAAGTACTACTCAACTGGCTTTAGATAAGCAAGTCCTTTATTAGTATATAAGTGCTCTGTTAATAGTTCTATCGCTCGAGGTGGAGTCGAAAGAGATGAGTCTTCAGTCTGCGCCGGAAGGTGTGTAAGCCATCTGCTGTCCTGATGTCAATGGGGAGCTCATTCCACCATTTTGGAGCCAGGATAGCAAACCCACGTGTTTTTGCTGATGGGAACTTGGGTTAAGATTTAATCTTAATGGAATGCAATATAAAGAACCTCATGTCTGCTTTGTCTCTTACCTGTTAATTGATCTTCTATGGCTATTTGATTCTGTGCTGACTGTGAGAGGTGAGCCAGGTTCCCGATGGTCAACAGGGTTTGAGCAGCCTCATTGTAGCTCTCGTCCTCAGATACTTAAACAAAAAAGAGCACCAACACATGTATGAGAATTAGACTTCTTAATATAAAATATTAATTAATAGTTTGCCACTGGGAACTACTCAGAATACCTCTTCAACCTACCTTCTGCATGGTCTATAGAAAGGAAGTCAATAACATCCTGCAAGGGAGACAAAAGAGTTGTCAGTCACATCAAAAGCTTTCCAAATAAGCCCGACTAGTTGTGAAAGGATGTGATGTATATGAAAACATGTATTATAGTAGCCCCAGTTACACTTCTTTGTCAGTCTACATCATCTCTGTCAATTGATTACATCTGGACACCAACATATTTCGTTGAGGTGATCCAGCTTTTGCAACATAGACTTCATGCAACATAGTTGAAACTTGAATGTCTTGCTTTTTCATTGAAAAATGTACCAAAACTAACTTTGATGCCAACATAAGTGTTTGATCCAGGCATCCAACTTGTATTGTATGCGTGTAACATAAATACAATAAAACAAAAAAAGGAGATTTTCAAATATAATGAGGTTGCATTTAATCAAGGTTGACCCTTAATAACTAATCAAATTATGTTGATCGATTCAAATGACGTGTTTTAAGATTAGATGTTAGAATTATAAGTGCATCTCAGGATAATGATTTAATTTCACTGGCATTACATTTGAGTTATAAGACACTTACAACGAGCAGGTCCAGCTGATGTTCGCAGGGTTCAGCTGTGCCTGTTTCTTTTTGTGCCCACTCGCAAGAGTCATCAGGGCAGAGTGCATTTTGGGAGATGCCCAACACATCAGGCATAGTGGCCAAGATATCAAGCTATATGTGGGATGGGGGAGTCAGATTGGAGGGTTTGAATTATGGAATGAAAAACCATACATAAAGAAAAACACAAAGATGCTAGTTATGTATGAAACTAAATTAATAGGGGGTGCATCTGTGCAAGACATGATAGTAAACCGTTTTTCAAACCTCCTCCATTGTCTCTTCCACTTCTGAGATGACAGGATGTGGGGAGCGCAGAATGGCAGGCACAAATACGGGGGCAGAGCTGTCCCTACTTGGACTGCATGCAGCGTGCTGCTCCTCCTCCAACTCTTCTTCCTCTCGCTGCTTTTCATCCTCCTCATCACTGTATTCTGACTGAGAAGCCCTGAGGGTGACTAATTTAGGCTTTTTGGACTCTTGGGATGATTGCTGCTTTGATGATCTTCTCCTCTTGGCTGTGGATTTGGGTTTAGGCCTGGCAGCAGAAGCAGTGGACGCATCTGGTGAGGCAGGACTGGTTTCGGATGCAGCCTCTTTGGCAGAGTAATTCAAGGGCTTGGTGGGTTTAGGCACTCTTCCATACCTATCAAATGCAATTACACACTGATGAGCTGCTTATGTTTTATTATATTGTAGATTATGTTGTTTCTGCATACAATGTAAGAAATCTGAAAATACAGCAGAGATATTGTACCTGGTAGGTTTTGGAGGTTGAACGGTTGCTTCCTCCTCTTCAGAGGAATGATCATTATTGGCTGACTTACTATCTTGGTCTTGCCTTGAAGGTGATGCATCTTTTTTTACCTAAAAAAGGTTAGCATAACTTTCAGTGAGCCAAAGTCACAGTATGAAGAAATATCTGATGACTCTCAGATGAAAAGGAAAATATAACAACCTGCTCTGTGGATACTCCATCAATCACACTCTCCTCTCCTTTATCTGATGCATCATCGTTGGTCTTGGTGGAGGGAGGTGGCGGCTTTTGAACCCTCTTCCGGCCCAACGGCAGCAGTGGTTTTGGTCGTGGTTTGGCTGGCTTGATCGTGCCATCCTTGGCTCCCTCAGTCTTTTCAGACCTGAATATTAGGGCAAAACATGGATTTTAATGCCAACTGAAGATGCAGAATACTCTATTTGAAACAATATTTTAAGTTGTATTACATGTCTGATTTTTGACAGTCCTCAGGAAGTGCTGCCTCTTTGTCTCCAGGTATAAAGGCCTCATCTGAGCATATGAAAGAAAAAGAAGAAATCCGAAGAAACATTTCAATTTCTGTGCCGATACAACAATATATATCCACTAGGGGTGTAACGGTACACGTACGGAAATTATTCGGTTCGGTACACGTGTGTACCGAAGTGTACCGAACGAATATAACGTTAAACATAAAAAATTGAGAACGTGAACAACTTCTTGGAAGTAATCTCAGGTGCTGCGTCGCAGCATTCAGAGTAATTTGCTCACATTGGGTTCAACGCGTCATAGAGCGAGCAAGTCATTTCATTGGACGAGAGGCATACTATGAGAGCTGGTCAGAGGGACGCGTTCAAATGTAGTCAGTAATTTGAGGAACTGTCGAAATGGCGAACGCAGATAAAGTTGAGCTGAAAATCCTCCAGCGTCATTGAAGTCTCCGGTTTGGGAACATTTTGGTTTCGCAGTTACGTACAAGGATGACGGACAAAGACAGGTGGACCGAACCAAAGCTGTTTGTCGGCATTGTTCAACTAACATTGGTTACGCGGCTGGCAATACATCAAACTTGCACACTCTTGAAAAGGCATCACCAGAACGTGAATATCACCGGTACCAAAAGAAAAAAGACTGAAGTGCAAACCCAACTCCCGCTAGCATGTAAGCCTCCACCACTCGCAACAAGTTCAGACCGAGCCAAAGCTATTACAAACGCCAAATATCCTTATGTTGCCATGCTAGCAAAGCGCTACCTGGCTGTATCTACTACCTCTGTCCCTAGCGAGAGCGTGTGTTCTCCACAGCAGGAGACATTGCTAGTGCCAGCAGATCTGCCCTTTCGGCAAGCAATGTGGACAAGTTCATCTTACTTTAAAAAAAACATGAAAATACAATGACAAGCAAGTCCTAATGTCAAACTGGCTGCTTAGGTGCAAGTACAGTACAAATACAGTTCGAAATGCTGCACCTTAAATGTTATTTTATTTTGTATTTATTTGAGTGAATAAATTATTCACAGTTTAAGAATAATTTAAAAAAAATATGTTATGTTTTGTGATAATTTTTTCTGCTGTACCGAAAACGTACCGAACCATGACCTAAAAACCGAAATGTTTGTGAACCGTTGCACCCCTAATATCCACAAGTTTCATCAATACCATTTTTATAAAATAATGACATGTACCTTGTTCATTGCTCTTTTTATCCGTTTTGTTTTTCTTGTCCTTTGGTTCCTCAGTCGAGGTATTCTTTATTTTGCGTTTTTTCTTAGACTTAACAGCAGTGGTTCCCGCCTCATTACAGAGGTCCTCATTCTCCTTCTCTCCCTCTTTCTCCAAATCAGGATTTTCCTTCTGCTCTTCCTCATCTTCCTCCTCCACAACACTCAGCTTCTTCCCAGCTTTTCTCCGGCCTGTAGAGGAAACAGATGATTGTTAAATTTAGACAAACAAAGGACCAAAAGTGAAAAATGAAGCCCAGATAATGTCTTGTAAAAAAAGAAAAACGTTATGAGGATATAACACCAAACTCCCTATTGAAAAAGGAACACAAGTATAATGACCCTTTTCTCTTTTCTTGCGCTCCTTTGGAGGTTTCTTCTCAGCCATTGCCTTCAGTTTCTTCCTGTTTTTCTGAACCTCCAGTATCTTTTCTAAGAGTTTAGAAAAATACTCAATGTCCAGTTTGCGCCTTTCTCCTGCAAAAGTGTGGCAGTAAATGTTACATTGAAATAAATGCAGGTATTGCACATTGAGAACGATAGTAATTCAATATGATATTAGTATTGTCTTACTGAATACTTACTGAAAGCTTTGTCAATCCTCCAGGAATTCTCTCGCTCTTCTTTTTTAAATTTGTTCTGAAAGTTTAAAATCAATACAATTAACACAAACAACATTTTATAAAAGAGTAATGAGCAGTGCTTTGCTTCTATACATGATGTTTTATAAACACATGCATAGCTGTTATTATCACTAACCTTTATCTCTGATCGTGCTCTCAGAGGAAACAGCTGGCAAATCATGGAAAAGTCTGTTCCCACCATACTAATTGCCAGGAAGAACATGTCTGTCTCTGTTGGAAAACAGCAAACAATCATGACATTAAGGCATTGAATAAATGTGTGCTGTAAAAAAAAGAATTCCCCTTCTTGTTTCTTTTTCTATTATCCATATCTTCCTACCTTCGCTGGACCAGGGTTTGCAGTAGGTCCCTTTCCTGAAGCTTGAGTAAGTTGTAGTGGAGCCACGCTCAAAGATGGGGTCTCGCTCATTTGCTGGATTTGGCCCTTTGGCCCGCTGGACTTCCACGGTCAAGCTGAGACACAAGTTGAGAGGTTATGATTAAGACCACAATAGATTCCTGCATCTGCATTATCTCTATATGGATGCATTTGTTGACAATGTTGGACAGTTCAACTCTTAAAGTAATGAAACTGTCGAGTCTACAATAACTGAGAGAATGCAGTAGATAGATAATGATATGTCCTGTAGAAGTCTACCAACCTCTCTTCATCAATGATCAGTGTGCCGTCCTCTGCAACTCTGACCTGAGGAACCATCACAGCATCATCATCATCATCCTCCTCCTCCTCCTCTTCCTCCTCATCCGCCGCCGCCTCTGCTTCCTCCTCACACTGGCTTGGCATTTTTGGGACGAACTCGGGTTCCTGCACTTTCTCTGGGACACTGCAGGGATACATCGCAAACATCAGACACAGGGAAAATGTATGGAATGCAAACTACTGTCTAAAAGTGTCCACACATCAAGTGTTTTAGTTTGATATAAAACATATCAGAATTATACAATGTATAATTGTATAATGTATCATTGGGTTTCTAATAAAACAAAAACACACTTTCGCATTGAATGGCTCTTGCACTGATTAAACTCATCTGAGTTTAAAATATATTCTCAATTTCCACTTTTGTAAAGACCATGATGTATTTAAATGATTTTCAAGAAAACAGGACAGAAGAAGCATATATGTTTTTGTAATTGTGTTGATCAAAATAAGGACGTTAAGAATGTATGTATGTATTAGGGGTGTAACGGTTCACAAACATTTCGGTTCGGTACGTATCTCGGTTTTTAGGTCACGGTTCGGTACATTTTCAGTACAGCAGAAACAATTATCACAAAACATATATATATATTTTTTTATTATTATTAAACTGTGAATAATGTATTCACTCAAATGAATACAAAATAAAAATAAACATTAAGGTGCAGCATTTTGATGAACTGAAATAATCTGCATTTAAACTGTACTGAACTAGTACCTAAGCAGCCAGCTTGACATTAGGACTTGCTTGTCATTGTATTTTCATGTTGTTCTAAAGAAAGATGAACTTGTCCACATTGCTTGCCGAAAGGGCAGATCTGCTGGCACTAGCAATGTCTCCTGCTGTGGAGAACACACCCTCTCGCTAGGGACAGAGGTAGCAGATACAGCCAGGTAGCGCTTTGCTAACATGGCAACATAAGGATATTTGGCGTTTGTAATAGCTTTGGCTAGGTCTGAACTCTCTGCGAGTGGTGGAGGCTTACATGCTAGCGGGAGTTGGGTTTGCTCTTCAGTCTTTTTTCTTTTGGTACCGGTGATATTCACGTTCTGGTGATGCCTTTTCAAATGAGTGTGCAAGTTTGATGTATTGCCAGCCGCGTAACCAATGTTAGTTGAACAATGCCGACAAACAGCTTTGGTTCGGTCCACCTGTCTGTGTCCGTCATCCTTGTACGTAACTGCGAAACCAAAATGTTCCCAAACCGGAGACTTCAATGATGCTGGAGGATTTTCAGCTCAACTTTATCTGCGTTCGCCATTTCGACAGTTCCTCAAATTACTGACTACATTTGAACGCATCCCTCTGACCAGCTCTCATAGTATGCCTCTCGTCCAATGAAATGACTTGCTCGCTCTATGACGCGTTGAACCCAATGTGAGCAAATTACTCTGAATGCTGCGACGCAGCACCTGAGATTACTTCCAAGAAGTTGTTCACGTTCTCAATCTTTTACGTTTAACGTTATATTCGTTCGGTACACTTCGGTACACACGTGTACCGAATAATTTCAGTACGGGTACATGTACCGTTACACGCCTAGTATGTATGTATGTATGTATGTATACATGTATGTATGTGTATGATCACATGTCCAACATCATTAGAAAAAAAGAAATACATTTGATAAAGATGATGGGTTTAACTTACTTGTGTCCTCCTGGAGAAGGTGGGACCACAGTCTCATTCTCTACAACTGACTCTTCCAAACTAGATCTGGAAAAATTGCAAATGATGGTCACACAGGACAAGGAACCAGAAACAGCCTTCATGTGAAGAAAGATAAAGGATCTCAATAGAGAGGATGCATGGATTACATGTTACACAAGGTTGAGTAAAGCAGAGAGGACACTTACGTCATGGGGTTAGACTGTGGTAGATACCGGATAAGGTCCCTCATGGTCATTTTGGCAGGATCTAAGTCAAATTCCTTTTCCCTTTTCTTAGATCTCTTGGTTTTCTGCAACATCAGATAATAAACCAAATCAACATACAAGTCGAACTGTATAATAGTAATAAGTATGTAACTAAAACTAAGAAAGTGAAGAAAATGAGGAGAACGATACTTACTGAATAATCTGAGTTTACCTTTTCTTTGTGCATCTCCTCTCTGAGCAGGTCTCTGAGTTTCTGGGCCTTTGCAAGCCTCTGTAAGTCTGAAGGGTCATTCAGGAGGCGACTCAGGGTGAACGCTGGTGTTGACAGTGACAGCCTACTCTTAGATGACATTAGAGTCCTGGCTTTCTCTGATATTGCAATAGCTTCTTTGTCTGGTAGAGAGAGGGGCACTTTATCCGGGAGACTGAAAGAAGCTTCATTTCCTTGACTGGCTGAAATGTTTTCAAATTCTTTGCCAGTGTTCGCCAGCAACGATTTATTTTCTGTAGAGTCCTCAGCTGTAGGTACAACTGAAGGCTCTGAAAGGATGGCGGTTGGTTTGGGTTGAATTATTTGCTGCTTGCTCTCTTCTGAAGGTCTCCGTCGCCTTGGGGACTGCAGTCTCTGAGGGGCTGATGCAGTCCCAGTTTGGCTGGACGTATTTGGCTTGTCCTGGTCTGAAACAGGGGTTTCAGAGGCTGACTTGACAGGGGTTCTTGTTTTCCGAGCAGCAATGGAGGGGCGGCCAGGGGCCACTTTAGGCTTGATGGAAAACCGCTTCCTTCTCTGGAGGGCTGCTGAGGAGCTGGTACCTTCAACATGTTGGTCAATACCATCCCTATAAAGAAACAACAATAGTTATTATTTGTAGATGACAAAAACATTAGGCGAGCAATGTCATTCTTATCACTCACCCTGGGGCTGTAGGTGTTTCTGATGGGGTCACAGCGGGCTTGTTATCTGTAACAGCAGTAGCAGTGGAGCTCTCACCAACGTCATTAGGGGTATCACTGGTCTCCTGACTTGCTGAAGGGGATTCCTGAGGTGTTGATGCTGTTTTTCCTGTAGCACCAACATTGGGTCGGATACTAAATCTTGACCGACGGAACATTTTGACCTGAAAACACACAGGAAGTCAAAGCTGCATTGGTATTCCTGCAACAAAACCCTTAAAAGTGCAAATAAGGAGTGGAAAACATTTAGCCTTATCATGTGCCCAGTCCTTATACGTCCCCTAATATCTTATCAGCACACGTATAACTGCTCATTTCACCACATTCATAATGTTTGCAAACATTTCTTCATGTTTTAACCTATTCACTGCCATATTTTTCAAACGCATGTAAGAAGTAATAGTAGTTTGTTTTAATAACAACTTTTCTGAAAGATTACATTTAACTTTCAAGGGATTTACACTACAGAATAAAACACACTTTGTGGTAACACAGAATTACGTTCACAATTATCATGTTGCCTTGTACAAGATGTACTGTTGTGTAGACGTGTCTAATACACTACATCATCTAGATACAATTGAAATACTGAGTTATGCATACAATATACACTTTCTTTCCGAGTATTATTTTAAGATATTAGGACTACAGACTATTGTTTTGATGAGGATTAGCTTGCATTTATTTAATCATGAGTACATAGTGCGACAGAGTAGAGTACATAGTGCGACAGAGTAGCCTACATAGTGCGACAATGTACTGTTACCTTACGTTAGCACTTATGCAGGAGCAATAGCGAGAATACATGCAGCTTTCTGCAAGCCTCAGCTATTCTATCAGCGGACAGGACTAGCGACGTTGACAGTTTGTAAAGATAATCACAAGGAAATATGCACCAGCAGTGTGAATACGTTAACACAACCTAAACTCAGTCAAGAAGTATTACAACGAGACAATAATGCGAAGACAATGCGAAAAGTGCACAAAGCTGGACTAAAACTCGCTTGACAACACTTTTAGTACGCGGGTCCTCCTCACTTGGACCGTCGTATAGTATTCTTCATATTTTAAAGCTGAGGCAGTTACATTTATATTGAGTTACGTCAAAATAATTAAATGACCTTGAAATAACTTACCCGTTCAAAAATATCTCATTTGCTGGGAGAAATAAGCTTACATTTATCGAAGATAGCTAGCTGGTAGCGGACCCGACCCCATGCACAAACTAATCCGCCATGTTTTTCATGACGCGATATTTTCGTGAGGGAAGGGGGTTGTGGGAGATGTAGTCAGCTCGCTGCAAAACGACTGGCTGAGGCAAGAGAGTGAGGTTGTTTTGCAAGGATTTTCTTAAAGACTGAGCAGCAATGCTATGAAACTCTTTGAAGGCTTTGAAAACATTATCTGTAATATCATACTCAGTATATTATAACTAATTACAATATTTTTAAAGCAAAAGCAACAATGTACCAATCCAAAAATAACCCTAACAAATTACGTGTGTTTTGCTTGAGAAGTGCAGAAGAATTAACAATAAAATGTAGCTACATTTCAAATTAGGAGGTTGCTAATTCTGATAAATATGTAAGCAGCTTTTGGTGTTGGTTATTTTACACCATTTATATTTCATATTTGAGGCTACCACTGGAGAGATCATTGATTGTGTTTTGTTATAGTTTTCCATTTTATTCTAACTTAATTTACATTTTGTTAAAATGTCAGAAAGATACTTTCTAGATAAAATGTGTTCTTAAAAAAAATACATTCACTCTTTTGTAGTACTTTAACTTTTAGATTGCATAGCTTTAATAAAGAGCATTTCCAAATGGGTTGTTTTTTTTTACAATCTGAATTTCTCTTGTTTCAATTTATACAACCGATAAATATATTTAACATCTTTTTGTATATATATATATCCATATTTATTTAATATAATAATATGGAACTTCAGTGATCGACAAAGCCTATGATCTAGGTCTGTTGAACCTTAAGTGGTTTCCAACATTACTTCACTTACTCAGTCTGAAAAAGTCAATTAACAATTAATTATTGAATTATTTTATTTCTTTAATACAGACAGCATCAACAGTGAAATTCTTTGGACGTGCTTTTTTTTCATACAATACATTTCTATCTTCAGCAGATCAGGACAACACATTTATATTTTTCAATCAGTGGTCTTTACAAATAAGGGGAACTACTGATTGGATAGTAAAAACACCACCATCAGAGGTCGAGGTGTAAAGGAAGGGTGGGCTCGGGACAAGAGTTAGAAACGCTCATCATTTGGATTGTCTTGCGCACGTTGTAGCAGCTTGTCCCAAATATTTTATTTGACGTGAAGATCTCCATTAGCTCCATTTTAACTCTAAGGGCAGAGAGAAGAAAAAACTGTCAAGATAATATGTATCCCCTTTAGATTAAATACATTTAGTAATAATCAAACATAAATGCAAACTTACTTATAGACAAAGTTATGGTCAAGCAAAGGGATTTCCAAAAGGATCCCCAAAATCTGCTGTTGATCCAGAGTTCAGCACAGCAGGCTGCTGTCAAATAGAGAACAGGAATTCAAATTCATTACTGAGAGTCTGGAAAAGTGTATATATATATATATATACTGTGTAAATGTTGCGTCTGTGTAAAACTATGTACCATGGCTACAGGCGGCCCTCCAAACACACTCGAATCGGGGGCCCCAAATGCTTGATCAAACATGTCATGTTTGGGTCCCTGGGCTGGGGCTGAATTATTTGCAATGGGAGCAGAAGAGAAGGCGGCATCTAGCAGGCCGGGGTTAAAGCTTTGAGCTGCAGCTGGCACAGGAGCTGGTTTAGAAACATCTAACAGACACATTACAAGGACACTATTAGTGACGACTCTCACACATAGTCAACTTCCAAAATGTTAGGTGATTTACCATTTACAACGGCTGACATTTGATTGATATCAAAGTCATCATGATCAGCATTATCCTGCGGCAGGCCCACTTTATTGTTAAAGTACTGATCGAATGCCCCGGGTTCGTTGCTGCCTGGGGGGGGAGTAACGTTTGACACTAGGTCTCCTTTCCTCGCTGGGATGGCAGGGGGCTTGGCGATCTGGAAGTCCTTGAACATGTCCTTTCCACTCTTCTTCTCTCTATCTCCAAGGGGGTCCAGAGATGTGAAGGCACTGTTCTCTACCTTTGGAGGGGCTTCCTTAACAGGTGGCCTAGGAGGGGGGCGTGTCGGACCCTGCTGGTCACCCATTCCGGAGAACTGGCCAGGCTGGAAAGGATTGGTCATGGCGGGCTGACCCCAACCTGGAGCACTTGGTGGAGGCTGGCCCCAGCTGAGGTGAGGCGGGGATAAGGGTGCAGCGCTGAACTGAGGGGGCATCTGCTGGCCCCAGGCTGTGGGGGGAATGGGTAGGCCACCGAAGGCAGAGGGCTGTGGATAGTTGGGCCTCTGCCCTGGAGCTCCTGGCATGGGGAACATGGACGGTGCAGCGGCGGGGGCCCCCCACATGCCTGCAGCAGGGACGCTTGTGAAAGCTGGAGGACCTAACTGCAGATTCCCTGGATATAACGAAAAAGGGATTTCAAAGTTTAAAAGGGAAGGGAGTGTAAAGCCTAAACAAATACTGTATATCTGAGTCAAACACAATGTTTCCCTCTTGTGTATTACCCAGAGCAGCTATGGAGGAGGTGTAGGAGTTGGCGGGGGTGCTGTTGAAATATTCCCCTGAGGCGGGGGGTGCTTCAGATTGAGCAGGGGCCGCAAATAGCTCTGCTCCAAACAGATCACCTGCTGCGGACTATTCAAGAAAGTTATAAAATAGTATTATATACACTTTATACATTTAAAAAGTTTCATTTCACCTCATTGACACAGTTGTAGACATGATAACTCATAAGATAAACAAACAGTATAGTAGAAATTAGGTTTAAACAAAAGTTGAACCAATTGTTTACTGCAATTATGTAGTCGAAAGTACTACATTACCTGAACATTGATACGACACATGCTTTTCCACTTACCACGGCGTTTATCACTGATGCATGAATGTTAGAAAATAGATTTAGAGCAGAAATGACAAAAGGTAAAAGTGAATTGTTCAGCAGCACAGTCAAAGTGTCATGTATGCAAGCCAGTTAGAGAAGCATGTGACCACCAGTGCATGCACGAAGACAGAGTGGATCCAACCAGGAACCCATAACCTTATCCAAACAAAAGCATCCTGTCATATCCTGTCAGACACCAGTGCATAGCCCAAGAAAGGGATGTGTTAGCAACCTGTGCATTCCGCCCATTTAAGGCATCACACATGCAAATCTAGCATGATTCATCTAGCTATGGAATTTCACCTTTGCACTCCTTCGACCTCGTCCAGCCTTAGAGCTCTGCGGAGGCGGACTTATGACAACTGAATCCTTGCTATGAGCCAATGGGGGTTGTGGGGGAGGAGTCATGTCATTAGAGATAGGGGAAGTGTTTAATGATGAGTCAAAAAAAGGGTTTTTGGTTGAGAGAACTGTTCCAGATTCGTCCATCATGGTGATGGTGTTGCTCTGAGTTATGTTGCCCCCTAGTGGCCACTGTCCGTTACTGAGAGCGAGGATCATGGTTTTACTGGATAACCCATTCATCTGCTGACTGAGGTGTGTGGGGTCTCCATTCAAACCACTGTTAATAATTGTTGTGAACGTGTTGCCAGCAGTGCTGTTTAGGTGATTACTGGTGGGGGGGGAGATCTGTGAGTTATGGGGTTCTGACCAAGGGGGTGATTTAGAAAGCGGGTCATCTCTGAAAGGGTCACTGTCTGGGGTTGGAAAGTAGCCAAATGTTGAGGAAAAGGGATTCTCTGTTTGGGGAGATGCCCTATGGTCAGGGGCATAGGAAGTTACAAAGGACGGTCCCTTTATGCAATTCTGATTGCTGTCAACTTCAGCAGAAAAGTCCAGCAAGAGCATATCATTAGATTCCTGGTTAACATGAGAGGGGCAGAAAAAAAGAGAATTATGAATCAGTTCTGCAGAAGGAGAAAAACACATGTGTTAACAAAATGAAAAATGAATCACATGGTGTGAAAAGACAATTTAAAGCTGCTACCTGTAGAATATTTACCTCAAAATGAAAATAAATGTCACGGTAAAGCAAAGTCCAATTGGAAAAATTGACTAATTGCTAACTTGCCTTTGTCTTCAGCAAGGTTGAAGTCAGCACTAACGCCATGACCTGAAACTGGGCTTGTGAATTTTCCCAGAAGTATTACCCTTCGAAGACTCCAGGTGACACAAACATGTCTTCTACATAGATTCTATTTGTAGCAGCTTTAGAGGTTTGATGGACAACAATGAGATTGGTACAAGAAGTTAAACTCAATTCTTAAAAGATCATGAACTGTCAAATCTGATACAACTGGTAATTAAACAAAAGTGTGGCCTTTTTAGAATTGAGTTTACACACATGGAATGATCTGGAAAGTGCTGAGGTTATTGAATGGAACCATATTTAGTTTTTTCTACGTGAGGCAGCATGTAGCAAACGTTATTCTATGAATGCATCTGTACCTGGTTTAAAAACAAAACTTACCATAGATAATAAAAAATTGAATACAAGTTTTCAAGGGCCTACCCTCAACATTAAAGGTGGGGTAGGTAATTTTGGAGAAACCAGCTCGAGATCGCTAGAATTTGAAAATACACAGCCGGAAGAAATCTACAACTTCCTCACAGAGCCCCTCCTCCAACACACACGGACGCGCACATGACCAATGAGGGCACGAGATAAGTTTGTGCACAGATGGAAGGCTGACAGGCAGGTAGGCCATCCAGTTACTTTAGCCGGGCCAGCTCAGATGATTGGTCGTGCTTTTTACAGCACCACGGCTTCCACAGATGATGGAATTTTATGGATTTTTTGTCAAAGCACTTCAGATATTCATTGCTATCCGGACGTTAAGAGCATTCCATGGAATATAACAAAAAGTGTATCTCGAGCCGGTTTCTCAAACTTACCTACCCCACCTTTAAGGTGCCTGAAAAGTATACACTGAAAGTATAATAGTGGAAATGCCCAGCTGCACTTCATTTCCTAAGCATAATTCCACTATGTTGCCCAGCTAAAGGGAACATTTTATGGCACCACACTTACATTTGGAGCCTGGATGTCTGGAGGGGTCGACATGTCTCCAAAAAGGTCAAACTGCTCCACTGGCTGGATGTCAAAAAGAAACAGAAACATACAGTATCTATCCAGCTACTATAAATCAGAGCTATGCAATTTAATGTTAAGCACTTAACAAAAAACAGGAGCGGACAAACTTACTTGAGCAGTTTTTACTCCATCTACCCCTAGCAAGGCATCACTCCCATTCTAAAAGAAGGACAGAAAAGCAAAAGGTTAAGGCAGGAGTTAGAGAAATCATTTGGGGAAAACAAGCGCTTCCAAGTGCTTACCTCAACTACAGCGCTGCCATTTTCCCCCTGTAAACAAGAGGTAGACTGTTAATGAATATACTTATTTCCGTAATTCAGTGAGGCGCGTGTCAGTTCACATCATTTCAATGGAATGTCTGAAGATGTGATTCATTGAAAGAACACAGAGAGGCAGTGTTGACATTCAGGAGGGTTTACAGTGTACTGCATACCCTTCCCTAATGGCCACATTCAAATGGGTTTCTCTCAGAAAGAACAAGGTCTCACAGTCCAACTTTTGAAAGGAAACATATATATTTTCCCAGTTTTAAAGTCTTCCGTTACCTTCTGTGAGGCCTCTGCCTCTTTCTTCCGCAGGTTGAAGATGACCTGGAAGAGATCTTTCAGGTCAATGACCAGGGGCTCTGCCTGGAAGGGGACAGAACACATTGCCATTGTTGCACATCTGTCTTGGTAGTTTTTTTTACCTTCACAAAGCAAATGTCAATGCTTGAGTTTGCGTATCTGTTTATTTGCAAATGTTACCTGTTGTGCAGTCTTTATGGCAAAAAACTGATGCTGCCCTTCTGATCCACACACATATCCAAATGCCCTGGTATCTGTGACATCTCTGGCGATGAAGGAGATCCTGTTTACCATGTGCTCATGTTCAATCACCTTATGAGGACAAATGCTTTATTAGCAACACAATCTAATACACCATGTGATGTCACTGTAAAGGAAGGAGACTTACTCCCGATTTCTCATCGATGATCTTGATGCCCGACATGGAAATGTTGATCCAGATCCTCTGTTTGTGTTTGCCTTGGGACCGAGCAGCTACTGCCATACCCTAGTATCAAATAAACAATACAAACTATTCAGATGTTCTATCTTTTGTCATAAACAACCAATGTCTGTTCATGATACCGACCGCAGATGACATTTAAATCACCAGCTTTAAAAACACCATCCACTCCATTAATGTTATAAATAGCAGGGCTCAGTCCTTTGTGTACCTTAAGTTTCATCATGGAGTCCTGGCTCATCTTGTCTCCTCGGGCTTCCGAGACATCATCGACTCCAATCAGCTTAGCCTTGTACCTCACCCCATCCCCCTGAAACCGGCCCAGCAGGTATTCATCTGTCTTTTCTGTGGCTGCGAAGAACATCAACCAGTCAAATGGATGTCTTGATCACAGCACAATAATCTCAAAGTGTGTCTTTAAATCACTCACCTTTCTTCTTCTCTTTCTTGAATGGGACTTTGGATGTGGCTGGGGAGGTGGGAGGAGTGTTGAGGGTCGATGGAGCGACGACGCTCGGATCGGCAGGAACCGGCGCGGTCTCCACCTCAGCAGACATGGTGTGGAGAGAGCCTCACTGGACAAGAGGAAGGCAGGCAGCAGCTCCTGATTCAGGGGCAGCGAGGTCAACCAAACAGAGCCCTAGCACCCACACATGAGAAGTGCATGTGAGGAGAGAAAAAAAAGATAAAGAAGCAGATAAAAAGGTCAATATGTACTTATTCTGGTCAAACTAAAAACAAAATACCGTTGAGGAGGCATAAAAGGATGAGTGAAAATACTTTGTTACTGCTAAAGGTTGGAAGGTAGCTGCTGAAAAGATGTTTGGCACATCATAAACAATCAAATATGTTAACAATCCACAGTAAACATTTACAACCACAGAGACACCCTTCAAGGAGAGAGGCAAAGCAGACCCATGACCTATACAACATCATAGGACAAGATCACAGAAAACACACTGTAACCTTTACACATGCCGTGTGAGTTGTTCAGCCCCGTAGAACGAGCGTATTATCCTAAAGATAAAGATCCAGAAAACAGTCACCTCTCTACAAATATTGTTCTCCTGCCATCCATCGGTACATTTGTTTAGGGAAGCTTTTTAAGGATGCGTAACTAGGACAAAGAAAGACGCATTTTGTTGTCAGACCCATACAAATGCCATCAAATAAGCATGATGTGAAACCATGACAAGAAGCAACATGCTAGTCGTATTCATGTGTACTGATAATCAACAATGACATCATTAATGTATCTGCCAACACTTACATCACGAATACCTTGGCCCTCACTGTGCCGGAAACACAAGGCACCGTCACATGAGGCAACAACAACATCACAGAGGACTGCAGCGGACACCACAGCAGCTGGGATTCACCTATATGTCCTCAACTATGTTATGTGGGACGGATTCTGTTCAATCAAACAAGCCCAGCCGAGTGCAAACATTCACATGCATTCGGCACATCAAGTAGAATACAAGCGAGGCAAACATGGCTCTGCGGGGACATATATACGTACCCTTAAGACCGGCAGCGGACGCTCCACTGCCTGCACTGAGAGTAAAGAAGATGTAGGGCGGGCCAAAGGTTGATGGTGGGCAAAGGTTGAGCAATTACCTGTCGTTAATCTTGCGGTAACAGAGCAAAAGATCTCGTGATGCCCAGCTAAGCAACTATAAACAGAAATTGCAGTTGCAATAGCCTTTGGAATGATCACTTAACCACAGCATTTTAAAGTCATCTATAAAACCTAAACTTATAGATGATGTGGAATCAGGGAGAAATGAGTCCCATGTGACAACAAGCAAAAATGCACCTGTGGGATCAGTTTTCATATTGTGAGAACATTCAACACCGCTGTCCAGTCAGAGGTACTGTTCATGATGAAATCGATCAGGCCGATAAATGGATTTGATTCAAAAAGGAAATGAGAGCCATAAGGATAGGATAACTGATGGGATCGCTGAGGTCATCAAGTTCCAACTGTGGCCTCTATGAATCACATCTGACCATATCAGAGTCTGAGAGTATACAGATATTCAGCAAGAGAAATGGGATTTAAAATACAGTGCGTGAAGAAAGGCTTCCAATTGAGTGCATTATTTTAAGAATGAGCTTGATTGCTGTTCAAATGAGGGTTTTATCATAAGAGCTGCTGTAAAACAATCAACTTAATTTCCTCCACCTGTACCATATTTGAATTTGAGACAGACAAAGAAAATAAGCCCTTTTCTGTTTTGTTTGTCATGGTGACATTCCTGCAACCGCACAGATGCTTGCCGATATGTGGGTAAGTGTATTAAAACAAGACAGAAGCCTAAACACTTGTTGATGCTCAGTTTACACACACGTGTGACACATGATTGCACTTCTAGTGGTGTCAGAGTCCCACTACCTGGAGGAAAGGCTAGTAAAAAAAGTGAAATGTCAGCGATTCATTGCAGATTTAAGTTAAAGGATTACTTTTAACAACTTCCTCCAAAAGGTAGCCAGCATATTACCAGATGAAGGGGAAGACAAAAAAAGGTTTTTATAGAATCCACCACTGTCCCCAAACATTTAGCCACAGAATTTACACAAGTTAAAATTCATATTTGTCAGCAGAATAACTGCAGTGTAAGGGCAGACATGTCACAATCCTTGGCCGTCAGGAAACGTAAACTACTGCACATCTGGAGGAAATCAGGGAATGACTCAGTCTGCAAGTGAATGAGATGGTGAAATACCACAGGCCCACTGTGGACACAAAGGCCATGCAAACACTTTCATACTAAATTCAAGTTGTTTTGCACTTAAACTACGATATAGCTTGGACTATATGTATGTAGACAAGAGATGCAATTAAAAAGGTTTTGAACATCATGGTTTCCTAATGGCTCAAGTTTAAACAAGGAAATGTTTGTTAACAGGATGCTGCTCCAAGACTCTCCTGGAAAGAAAACTTGCAGAAAAGAGATTTTAAATGGTTTGTTATCCCAGCAGTTGGGACAGGAAATGAAACGAGTCCAAATGAAAACATGGAATTAAGTTTTACCTCCCGCAGAGATGTGTAGGAAAGTACAGTTAATTGATTAAATGTCTGTTTGAGACAGCGCAATCCGCACAAAGCTGCAACCCGTTATACGTGTGGCTTTTAAAGGCGAAATCAAATGGAAACATGTATGTAGCTACTTCAAAATGACTACCTCTAGTTCTTTGCTGGATTCCTTAATTAATGCATGGATGGAAAATGTTACCAGCACAGAGACCTACCTGTTTGAAAGCGCGTAATGAGATGTTACAATCCTGCTGTCGAAACACTGCCTTTTGTCCCGTAATGCCTCCACGGCTCCGGCTCCAAAATGAGTAAAAGCCAAACACAGCTTTCGGAAAAGAGTCAGATGTTTTCCGCTAAATGCCGTGGACAGAAATGAGAGACTGCTGCAAACTCCCAGTTTAACCCTTCACTGACTGACAGACCTAACTCTCTGCACATTTTAACTGGCCGGGGGGGGCGGGCTCTTCACGTGGGGAGGATTTCTCCACCAGTCATATGGCCTCACAGCGAGCGGGTCGTGAAAGATGTTGTGTCATAAGAAAATAGATCTGATTTCCTTTGCTTTTTTTTGTAAAACACACTTTTGAACAATGCTGTCGTGCTTGCATCGCTTATTTAAAAATCTAGTGCCTGCAGCTTTAAACACATTAGGTTCCTTCTTAGAAAAATATAAATATGTTGAAAATATTTGACAATGTTGAAGCAACAACAATTATTACAGATACATCAATCATACTTTTTTGTCAAATTTTATTTTATAATTCCAGTAAAGTGTAATTCCTCAGGGGGGAGGGGCAGATGTCTCCTTTAGGATCCGGGGCCTGCTTCTTCCTGAGCCTCTGCTGGTCAGGAACCTTCTTTCCAACATTATCCTGGAGTCCTTTATGATTATCCTAGCCTTATTCTTGCAGAGCCTGCATAGTGGGCTGCACATTTCTGTCCAAACCTGACCCAAGTCAGAGAGAGTATAACCAAGCCCGAACCCTACGTGCATTATTACATTTACAGACAGTAGGTCTTTAAATTACATTTTTACACTATATGTTTAGTTAAAAGAACTCAAAGCACCATGATAAGTAGGTGGAACCCGACAATCATTTGTGAATGTCTTTACTGATGCTCCCTGCAATAGTAGAAATTCCTTATTATTTAAGGGGATACACGTTGTATTATGGCTCTCTGTGATGACACCAAGGTACTCAAAGCTTTACACACATTGACATTAAGGGGGATGTAACCCCTTTGTTTCTTCCAAAAGTGTTGCAGTCAGAAAGTCAGGACCCAGATGCACAGTTGTCATTGAGATTTGTGTCAAGCTTTGGGAGATCTGGTGGTGAACTTGCTGTAGTCAATAAACAGCATGGTGGTGTGCTGGATGTGTGCTGTGGTGTCTTCTGGGGATTGGGTCCTGTGTGCTGGCTATGAGAATAGATGTAGTGTTGACCAGCTGTTCAAAGCATAATTAGAGCTGTTCACTCAAACACATCAGAGGTGAGTGATGGTGGGACGTGGGAGGGAACATTCAGGCAGGCTAGTCTGGGGTTTTTTGGGCACTGCAATACTGGTGGGCATTTTGAAACACATGTGTATGACAATACTGAGCCCATGACATTTTTTGACAAGGAATTGCTCGATACAGAACATGAGCTGTAAGCTTCCTTTAGCTTATTGTTTTGGTTTTAGGGCCTGCGACTCTAATGTTCCTGTTTTGGTCCACAGTCACTGTTCTCATTTAAGCAGTAAGCCCTAAAAACACTCAGTATGGTATAATGCTTGGCACCAAACATCAGTCAGAACATTTAATGACTGCTGGTGAACAGAGTGGATCATTCAGACGCTAAAGAGCCAGATATTTTCCTGAGGAGCTGGTGGAGACCAAACACAGCTATGAGTTTAATGTTAAAGGAGGGTGCATACAACACTTAACTTTGAACATTTAAGTTGGTGAGAAACATTAATCCATATTTATGCTAATGTAGCCTTATAGATCTGTGAATTAGGCAGAGTTATTGTTTTAATCTTTCGGTGTTGTATGAAATGTGAAATATGGTAATCAAGGCTGTTCTTGATACCCAACATCTGTTTTGGAAGTTGACTTAAGCGTTGCATCAGTTTAAAATTTAAAAAATCACTTATATATTTTAAGCCATTCGTGCACTAAACATCATATTATTAAACGTTTAAGGAGTGAGGGGAAGTCTAAACCAGAGGGGATACTCTTCTTTTGCTAACACAGCACATTTTCTAAACGAGCAGGCACTATATTTCCTCTGCCATGCCGTGTTAGTGCATAACTGTAGTTATATGGTTGAAAATGGGTCATCAACTTCCTCAGTATAAATGCCTATTTTGCTTTTCGATACCATGCAGTGATTAGGCTGGGTAATGACAGTTTTTATGTTTGCTGTTCTAAGCACTGAGTGCCAGTTATGACATTCCCAGGAAAGTCACACAGGAAGTGCTTTGTGCACTGTTTGCAGAGGCATTCATGTATGTTTGTTTGGCATAATTAAGAGAAGTCCTGGGTTGTTAGTATAAACAGGGATAGCCTCAATTAAAAAGACAAAGCGCTCGAGCTTCTTCAAAAGAACATCCTAAAAGATGGAAACAAATTATTGGAAAAGGATTCACCAACATATATAAGCACTGCGATCCGCATTAATATGTGTAGGGATGTCAATGTGGCTTTTTCCTGTGTACTGGTAGTAGGTTTCACTTCTGTAAATACATGTTTATGGTGAACCGTCACCTAACAAGAACTTATAATGCAATTATCAGGCAACTTTAACATGACTTATGGTAATTGAGCACCACTTAAACATCCCACAGCTGGTGTCGGTTTCACTGCAGCTCAATAAAAGCTGAGCTATCGGCATTATTGGTTTGTGATAATGTTACTGTTGGCAGCATGCTGGAGAATATTGATTAGAAACTGAGAAAACGTTTTTCCTATGCTAATCCATTGGAGCAGCGTCAGAGAACCAGTATTCATTCTTACATTATTTAAGACATTTCTTCACACACTATAACACATCAGCAGTAGGGTCAGACAGAGTACATTTAATACAAAATAAAATAAAATTGACCTTTTTATAGTGTTACATTTACAACATTGTATAATATAAATCATAAATAGCAGCAGAATCCTTTCTAATACAAAGATTTGGTTGGTTTGGTATTTTTTCCGCAATTTCCCAAGGTGAGTGTTTGAGGAGCCAAATAAAAAGTGTCCTAATTAGTCTGATTAGTGAAAGTGGTAGAAACATCTGGAAGTTATCTTGCTGCTTACAGTTTAACGTCTTCAATTGAATATTACCAACCTGACTTCACTGCATCCCCTTTTGGGTGTTAGGGGGCTCACTATTGGAGATTTCATTTTTTTTCAAGGAAAGCAAATAAATAACTTTCTAAGATTAGCAATTATTTTCTAAACTTGATTATGCGTTAAAGACTGAAACATGATATCAGTCACAACATGAGAACAGACAGATGTATACATTACATCTGAATGTACTTACATCTATCACACTAAAGTAGGTTTTATATGAAGTTCTGGCACCACAAAAACTGCAGAAAATGCAATTTATTATGCAAAAATATTGAAATGATATTGTCTTATGTTAAAAATATTTACAGTAAAATCTATGTTGTACGATGGATGCTGAGAAATGACAGAGAAAGGGACAGAGGAAGGACGTCCTTCCTGCCTTGTATCCTGTGTTCTGCTGACAGGCGGTTTTCAGGGGATGAGCTCCTCAGAAGGCAGATAACTGAGCAGTCTCTTTTCCCCTCAGTCAGACCACTGGAATGAACTTTTTTCATAACCTCGTATTAAACATTTAATATCATCTGAGTTTTGTTTAGAATTGCCGAACCCCAGACATAATAGCTGACATTTAAAATGTTATATTGTGCTTTATGCCTTTAAATAAATAAATATATATATATAAATATATATATATATATTGTGTCCATGCAACTATATTTATAATAAAAACATAATAAATCAGGGAAAGCTTCATATTCACGTGACTTCTCAAGCTTCTGAGGTGGTCATCCTGTTTCTCGTCAATGACGTGCCTCTTTGATCCAGCATCACTGTCTGATGACGTTGGGTTCAAATGATGAATTCCCTGTTCTGCTGAAAATGATTCATGTCTGTTTTGATCAGTGGCACACCCAACGCAGCCACCCAGCTGCATACAGGACGACATGTTGGATGTACAACTTGATAGGTAAGGAAACAGAATGAGACCCTTTTTCTAGAAACATACTACGGAGGGCACAAGTCAGCACATGCACATTAGTTATTTTTATGATAGAATGCTGACAGAGACTATCAAATGGGAAGTGTCCTTTTCCTCAGTTTATTACAGGAAGGCCACAATCCAAACATCCAGCATTTAGGGCGTGAATGCTGGAACCGGCTGCCACCACAACCAGAACCTAAGATAGCCACTTATCTCCAGTCCATAATTGAGGTAGTCTTAGATTGTATCCTCTCTGTCCAACTCTGTTCTTTGAACTCCCAACTGCCTTCACTACTCTTGACCATTTCAGTCTAAAAATAACAACATAAAGCAGTAAGACAAGTGGCAATACGTCATCATATTCTGTCTCACAAGATGACAAAGTCCACAACATGTGTGAATGACAGTAAAGCGAGGCTGTTCCACAGTGTTTCCAATCCACACAGTTCCAACCTTCCTCCCCCCTAAATAACAGGAAGTCTTTCTAGTCAGGAGAAATATTGGCCAAGCACCTTACCTACCCTCTGGTTTCCTGAGAGAGCTGGGAGGAAACTGCCGAACATCGTAAAAGTGGTGACCTCAGCACATATTTGTGCCTCTCCAGCGGGCCGTGACCACATAGCCCCTCGACTACCCCAGCTCTGCCTGCAGATACACGGAAAGAACCGGCACAGGGCAGCCCCCACCCCCCAGGTTGACTTTGAAGAGATCAGGGAAGAGTCCCAGTGTTTACTTAAGTCAGCAGAAAATACAAAATCACCATGCTGAATACTAAGGACTTACAAATCTGTTTTATTCTCTCTAATGGATAAAAACAAAGGATTTTTCACTGTTAAACTTTTGTGTTCATGAGTAATGATTCACATGATTATGATACATTAGCTAATTTGATCCTATTCCTAATGAGTCAATCTGTATATTCACTATTGTTTTCATTTGTGTACACTTAGAAGTGTTTGGTTTTCCCTTTTTTGTAATTTAAACACACTGCACTCCCTCCTTTTGAAGAACAAAGTACTGCAGACTCAGCAGAAGCCAGCAGATCACATGACAGATCATTATGTGCAACAGTTTAAAACTTCCTGTGCATTGTGCAAGGTTCGGTTTTACTATATGTATTTAAGAAAACAGTGTTGACTTGCCAGAGAAAGGTATCAGCGCGACTATTTATTTATGTAAATTCTTAAAGTCCTCATATTAGTGTGCTCCATAGCCCTGTACACAAACAGTGTGTGGTTGTCACTTGTCATGAACACACGGTACTACAAACTGCTGTTCTCTGTTCGATGTTGCCACCTTGTGGACAAAGGGCTGCACTTCAGAATGTGTGTCAGTTTTCATAACAGCTTGGATCAGTGCAGTGACAGGGAGTGTGCACGCGGTTGGTTTTGATAGTTTCCCAATATCACATGTTGACCTAAAGTCCAGCCAAAACAGCTCCTTCAAATATTTGCTCTGCTTTGCTACGAATCTGCCCGAATGATTGCATAATCCTGAAAACACAGAAAATAACAGATTGTCTCCAATGACTGCAAGCATTCTTAAAATGAAATGACCTTTGGCCTTTTGTATAAACCGTGTGCTTGCACGAAAAGGGACATCATTATATGTATTTACATTCTATAAACACATCTTTACACATGTGTACTGCCATGTATTGCATTGACTATGCTTCACTATTTGCAGTGTACATTTAAGACTAAGAAAGGAATATGAAGCATAGTTATTTGCCGCTGAATCACTCATTGAAATAGTAAAAGCATGAGCCATTTTTTTCATTTATACCTTGTGAAATGTTTCAAAAAATATGTAATGCTATGAGAAACTTTAATATTTTCAGTCATATTGTTTTGCAGCTACTCTTGGTAATATAGGGGAATGGTATTTTGAAATCACAGTAAACAAGAAACATAAACTTCAACATACAATTTCGCAATACTTATGAGTTATAGTCAGTTTTGTTGGTAAATTATGGTATGGTTTAATTGATCAGCACATAACTAAAGGAACAGTCAACAGTTAAATAACAGTTTTGCAGAAATGAGAAGAAATTAATCATAGTTTCTTCTGATTATCATGTTTGTTGGGGTTTTGCATACAGTGTGAAGAACTAGGACTGGATGATGATTCAACCTAAACAAACATTTCAACTCTGCTTTTTGGAGTTTCCGAGCAATGACTCAGCACTTTTGCAGTTGAATAATCATTGGCAGAGTGGTAGCTTTAAAGACTCATCAGGGACAGACTCACGACACCATTTGTCTCTTCAAAGGTTCATCATGAGGACTGCTCTGCAGCTGGGCTTCTGTAGCCTCTGTCTGACTCTAACACTTCTGGGAGAAGGAATGTATGTATATTCTTATTTCATGATTTTCATTTGAAGGATTTAATTTGTATCACCTTAAGATTGGGTACAAGGCTAAATGTTGCACCACTGAATAATGTGTATTTCAGGGGAGCGGATCTTCCTGATCCACCAGCAGTGGATTGTGTTTGGAGCCGCTGGTCAGAGTGGGGTCCTTGTGATACCTGCATGAAAATCAGAGTGAGTCCGTTAAAAGTGTCAGAGACCACAAAACTCCACATTCAACTGAGTCTAATGACAATATTGTTCTGCCTGGCATGTGAGTGCCTGTATTGCATAATAGCCAAATCCCAGTAACTACATGGTCAAAGTTGAGTTAAAATCAGTATTTCATTTCCTGACATCAGTTTTACCCAAAAAACATATTTCATAAAAAGCAGTGGCTGTAAAATGTACAACTTTAACTAATATAATTAAATAATTTACTGACTTTTTCCTATTAACTAAATAGTTGCATTGGTAAGACATCCTGAATTGTGTGTGTTTTCTGTGCCCTGTTTTGGCAAAGTGCCTGAACATTTTTTAAACGTTTTTCACAACTTCACTGTTTCTCCACTGTTTACCCTTGTAATAAATACACAAAACAATTGTTTAACATAGATGCTTAACAAAGTGCAATACAATGTGTGCCCCTCAGAGGAGGGCTCGAGGTGTGGAAGTGTTCGGTCAGTTTGGGGGAGTGTCCTGCCAGGGGTCCCTGGGGGACAGAGAGGCCTGTGTTACAGACGCTGCCTGTGAGCTGCCCCCACCCTCCGACTGCTCCGACTCTGAGTTCCGCTGCGAGTTAGGTACTGCAGCTGCTTTTTACTCACCTCTAAACAATACCTCTATTTATTTTCAATGCCTATAACATGCCTATCAACACAGGAACTTGCATCAAGAAGAGATTAATGTGCAACGGGGACTATGACTGTGAGGATGAATCAGATGAGGACTGTGATCCTGTGCGCAGACCGTGTGGATCAGCCGTTCTGGACAGTAATGAGCAAGGCAGGACAGCAGGATATGGGTAAGAGTCATTAAAAAGACATTTCAGTTGCAATCAGAGTGAATATACAGTAATATGAAAGTTAAATTAAGGCATTGTTACTGCAGGGAAGAACACTGATATTACATTATATCGGCCCATTTATTGTGACAATACGGGACTCCTATTACAAAGTATTATTCAGTGGAGATGCTTTCTTATTTTTTCTAGTTGTTTTCAACAAAAAAGTGCTTTGCAATAAATAATAGATAAAACATAGTTTAAGTTTGTCACAATAGTGTGACAAACTTAAAACGATTCAGTTGAATGCAAGTAATAGATCATGTGTCCTAGTATACTCAACTCTACACTTTTGTAAGCATGAACTGTGTCCATGCACCAGAATCAACATCCTGGGTGCAGATCCTCGCATGAACCCGTTCAACAACGATTACTTCAACGGGAGGTGTGATCGAGTAAGGAATCCCAACTCTGGGAAGCAGGATAGAGTTCCCTGGAATGTCGGTGTGCTCAGCTATCAGGTTAGCCCAAACCGGTTCACCTACTTTACCCTGATTTTGTCCAACATGTACGTGCTGACAGAGACAATTTGATAATTCTGCACTCATAAAATGTTGTCTCCCTGTTTTCCAGACTTTAGTGGAAGAAACATCTTCTAAAGAGATTTATGAAAACACACACAGCCTCCTGAAGGAAATGCTGACAGAGATGAGTTTTAAAGTTGATGCCGGACTTTCTTTCAAATTCAGCCCATCTGAGAAGTCCATGTCAGGGAACACATCATTAAAAGTGGGTTTAGAGTATGAGAAGAAAAACATGATAAAGGATGTCTCAGAGATCTCCATCACGAAGGTAAAAAAAAATACACTGTTGTGTAACCCATCTCAAATAGATCCCATGTGTATTTCCTAATGCGTTTCTCCTGCACACACAGCACCAGAGCTTCATGCGGGTGAAGGGCAAGGTCCAGCTGAGCACCTACAGGATGCGCTCCCGTGAACTGAAAACGGCCAATGAATTCCTGGAGCATATCAAATATTTGCCTTTGCGGTATGAGAAGGGTATTTATTTTGCCTTCCTGGAGGACTATGGTACTCACTACACCAAAAATGGGAAGACAGGCGGTGAATATGAGTTGATCTATGTTCTCAACCAGGACACCATAAAGGCCAGAAGTATGTGTCTCTACTCAAACCAAATGTATTCTTGCACAATGTTAAAAAGTAATAAGCATTCATCCTAAATACTTCATAATTCTTGCAGATCTGACAGAGAGAAAGATTCAGGATTGCATCAAATTGGGCATCACCGCAGACTTTGAGGGATTGGGTGAGGGACACGTGAAAGGCAACAAGTGTGATGACGTAACGAACAAAGACCAAGGTCAGCTTTCCCCGTTTTACCTGATCATACTGATAAGAAATCTATTATTTAAAGGATTTGTGAAAAATATCTTAATACAAGACGATACTCACCTGTCATGTACATTGAGATTTGTATCTTCAATCATTCCTCCTGTCAATACTGACCATAAAATAATTCCTTGGTAGTGGGACTACACTGCACTGAGGACAAAATACACAGCCATGCTTAAATGCAGCTTCAATAGTGTATATAGGCAAATTGAGTGGGTATAGTTGTTTTGTTAGTTGCTTTAAGAAGTATTCCTCTGACAAATCTCAGCAAGGAAAAGCTGGGAGAATTTTGTGCAAAAAAGGCCATAACTTAATTGTATTTAAACACACCTGCAAGAATGTGAGGCCACGTTTACACGGAGACGAAACGGGTTGTATCCGCTACAGTTCTCTATCGTATGGACGGTTCATCCACACGAGGCTGTAACGGAACCGCGGAAACGAAGCCCTCAAACGATAACGGCTCTCAAGGTGGGTAGATTTGTGGACGAAACGCTCTGGGGGCCAAACGGCTCCGTGTGTAAGTCCTATACGATCATTTCCTGATAACGATGGCGCCATAGCCCCGCCTCTCCCCACCTCTGCTGCTCACCCCCGCATCACCCGCGTTATTGCTGATGTGTTTCGCCAACAACAATGGCGGATCACAGGGTTGCTTTCGTGCTCCAGACGCTACTGACCATGCTACAGATGTTAGTGCAAAATCTACATGTTGCTAAATCCACCGCGGGGAATAAACAGAAGGGCAACCAGGCTCGGGGGTCTTCTTCGCTGCTTTTGGTGTATTTTGTGGCGGAAGTACAGCACCACCTACAGGCCCGGCATATGTACTACAGCGTATCCAGCGGGTCGAGCGGTCTCGTGTGGACGGACACGTTTCTTGAGCCGATTCCGTGTGGACTGAATACTTTTTGGATATCGACTAAGGTTCATTTTCGTCTCTGTGTAAACGTGGCCTGAACCTAACCTCTGAAACCAAGCCTTGTGAGTAGACTGAGCACAGTTATTGTGATGTGTATGAGTAGGGTTTATGGTAATATATGAAAGTGTGAAAGTCACTAAAAGTGTTCCGCTGTTGCCACACAGTTGATACTCACGGAAAAGCAGTGGTGGACAGAGTGCTGACATCGGTCAAAGGTGGCACTCTTGAAAGTGCTGTGGGTATGAGGGCTAAATTGAATAAGGAGGGAGTGATGGATCTCGCTACGTATCAGGAGTGGGCCCGAACCATCGCTGACGTCCCCGCACTGCTGACTAGTGAGGTGAGCATGGTGTGCTTTCTTGCACTTCTTCTGGTAGTACGCACATGGTTGAATGTGATCATAAGACGCTTGGGAGAAAAGCATCAGCTAAAATAATGGAATATTTCATAAAACGCTAAGAAAGATTGATTGGCATAGTGTAGCTGTAACGGAGCGTCCACACTACAGCTTCAAAAATAGCTTGGAGCTGGGCGTGTCTGGAGCTTGGGGATTTTATTCAAGCAACACGACCAACAACCAATCACATGAATCTCCCGCCCCCGACATACAAAGCAAAAACCCCCAGGGATTTTATGCGAGCAATATATATATAAACTCCCCAAACAGGCGAAAACCTACCAGTTTCCCCCACTGTCTCTGCCACCTCCCTCCATGCCTGGTTCCTCCGGTTTGTATCCCGGTAGGTGTAGAGGGTCTGGTCATACAAAACCGGGTGATTTGCTACGGCGATAGTTAGTTTCTCCTCCGACTTTTTTTGAAATATAGAAATGAACGGCGGGATATCTCTCCCAGCTTAGACGCGGTTTGATTGGCTACGGCTTCAGCTGTCAGATTTTGGGAAATGGGATTTGATTGGCTGGCGCTGGCTACTCCGGCGTCAGAAGTTGAACATTGTTCAACTTCTGTCGCCGGAGACGCCTGAGACGGACCGCTCTGCTACCCACAATTCAGTTCGGCGAAAAAGCGCGGCTACGTGACGTCACCCCATTGAAAGTGAATGGGCAGATTGGAGCTTTCGACGCTGTCGACGCTGTAGTGTAGACGGGCCGTAACAGTAACATTAAAGATGTCATGCTATGATAACAATGTAGGCAGTGGCGTTTGTATATGTACAAAAGTGGTGGGGCACAAAAAACTTAGATGTCTTTCAGTGTTTCCCCCATATACAAATAGCAGCGGACCTAAATCAAAATATAATATTATTTTCAAAAGATTTTTTTGTCTGATGCTTCGATTAATTTTAAACAGACAGTTCAAGAAAAGGACACCCAAAAAATGTAATTTTATCATTTAAATAGTGAATTGTTCTCTCTTAGTAAGATCCCATTTTCAATAAAATTGCGGTCTTACCTTGACTTGAAGATGAAGTCCATGCTATCCTTCTGGACAAAAATCTCTATTACTTTTTTGTAAAAGTCCTCCTTATCTTCTTGTAGTTTCAAAAGTCTATCATAAATCTAATCTAATCGATAGATTTATGATTAGAAAATTATAAAAGTAGGGTAGATGTGGATGTGGAACATGTGGATATTATCCGGCTGAACAAAACGTGCATTTATCTAACAGGTACGTTTCCCACAGATCTTACTTCGAGCTATTTTCTAAAATCCCATGGAGAAATCTCATTGCTTTTTTGTGGAGGGAACCCATGGATGTATAATAAGAACTGGATACAGCGTGGAAGGCGGGGCCTCATTCATTCCTATGAGAGTTGCTCATGGAGTTGCTCATTAGCGCATGGATGACAAAATGGCCCAACTTTTGAGAGAGTGAAACGTCACAGATTACCCAGCATGCCTGAGAAGACACACCAGGCCGAAATTGGCCGTTTTCATTAGTCAGACGACGAAGCGTGCCCTGTCGCCCAAACTCAATTTGGTGTGTCCCGCACCGCCGGCCGTGACACGCCTTATTTGGCCTTTCATGGCCAACGCACGGCCACAGGCAGTCGGACAAAGAAATCACCCTGATTGGCTGTTCAGCTAGCGAATCAGTGCATGAGAAGTGAAACGGTTGCTTGAGAATGTCTTCCACAAGCAACACTCCAATGGCTGATAGCTCCAGTACCACACGAAACATGTTTTTGATAGACAAGAGTGAAAATGGAATGCACACGCTATTTGTTGTTTGTTTATATCACGTAGTCTGTTCTTCTTCTCTGTCTTCCGGTTGTTGCCTCTTTTGAATGACGAATACACACTACCGCCGCCTGCTGGTAAGGAGAGTTATTGCCGCTCATGCATGCGCAGTTCGTACGTGCTCGGCTGAAGTCTTTGCGGTGTGTTCCAGTGCGACACATGGCCAAAACTCAGGAGAACACGCCGACGCAACAGTCCGCGTTGGCGTCAGCGAGTTCTCTGGTGACTGCTTGGTGTGTCAGGGCCTTTACGTCCGAGCCATTAGTAGGCTAATTATGCTAATGTACACATCAATCGTTATGTACTTTTATATTACGCTGATGTAACAGGATCTAGTGATGGTTTTGTTCAGCATTGCCAGCTTCACTGTTGAGCTTTATGTTGTGCCCAGCATTCTCCTGTGCTCTGAAATCAAAATGTGGATAAGCATAAAACAACACTAAAATAAACACTACAATACAACTTGTTATTTGACACACACAAGGTTGTTCATTTGTGTGTATAAATATACAACACAGGCTATATATATATACATATACATATACAAGTATAATTAATACAACTGTTCATTTGATTAGAGCTTTGACACATATCTTTATTTAAGTATGACGACTTCCTCGGGCGATATCATATAGCTAATTCATCTGGGTCAAAACGTGTTGTGCCCACATGCAAAGGTTGTAAACTCTGGCTTATCCCTGCCTGGTATTATAGTAATAGCAAACAGCAACGTTCAACTCCTTTAATGGTATATTGCAAGTGCAATAAGAAGCTACAGGGATGTTAATCTACATCAGTAATATTAACTTTATTTAATACAAGATTTACATCATACAGCCCATGTTGTATAATATTTTACAAATGATGAATTACAGCAAACATGTGCAATATATCCATTATTACAGCTCCGTGGGCTGGCAGTAAGGCGATATGGGTCCGATCTTATTGTGCATCCATGGGTAAGGGGCGGACTGGGAGGAAAAAGTGGCCCGGGGATTCATTGACAGACAGGCCCACTTAATGCGCGGCATGTATCGGCCGGCCGGCGACGAAAGTATGTAACTTAACAAAAAACCCTATGCATTTTATGTTATTTTGGACCATTATTCATATAGTAATCACATTACCTGAGCCCTTGAGTTGCCTACAGCAAAATAGTTACAGCATATATTTAGTGATTTTAATGTTAACAGATCATTGACGCAATAATATTTGGACCCAATTTGCATGACTTGACACATGGAATAAAACATGGGCGTAGGAAGCATCCTCAATGTGGGTGAGACAATTTAACAGGGGGTGTGGGCAGGTGGTGGACCTCACCTCCTCTAGGGGGGTCCGGGGGCAAGCTCCCACGGGAAGGGATTTTTTTAAATGTTGAAGTTAAATGCATCAATCTGGTCCATTTTGAGAGCAAAATTAGGGACTAAATCTATGGCAGTCAGTAGGGGCTTGGACTGTGAGCCGTAGGGTCGCCGGTTCAAGTCCCCGACCAGACCTATTTGGAGTGTGGACTTCTACTTGGAGAGGTCCCAGTTCACCTCCTGCCGTGGTGCCCTTGAGCAAGGCACCGGACATATACTCAGCCTCTGAGAAGAGGAGCGCGCAGTGCCTTTCACGCACCGCCTTTCACGCACCGCCTTCACTGTGTTTACCTTCAGAATCATTAGAAAGGCTAAAGAGCGGTGTGGCTGATGTGTTTTAAACACACACACACACACACACACACACACACACACACACACACACACACACACACACACACACACACACGATTGAAACGCAGACATTTGTTCCTCCATGTTACGTTGTAATTGTTTCACTGAGCGGACCCGCACATTTTTTTCAAACGCTCCCCTTTTTGGTCCATCTGCGCGGTTTTGTGCACTGTGAGGCTGTACCTTTGGTAATGAAAAGTAAATGTTGTGAGGAAATCTTTCCACCAATAATTCCAATAAGTAATCCAAAATGTATTCACTTCAGGTTTATCAGATGTAATCAGATTACTCGTTTTTCAAATGTAACGCAAGCTGAATACAGTTACTTGATTTTCTGATTACGTACCACCGTTACATGTATTCCGTTACAACCCAACCCTGGCCACACCCCACTGGGCTGGGCTGGGCTGGGCCGGAACACTTACAAATGTGGGCCGGTAGGATTAAGGCAAAAAATAAAGATTCTTTTTTTTTTTTTTTGGGCCCTCCGGCCCACACACAGCACCGGCCCACCGGGGAAACTCCCGTTATTCCCAATGGCCAGTCCGCCAACTCATGTAGTACTAAACACGTCACATCACATGAACGTGCCGGGCGGCGCGGTCCCGTGGGTTAGATGCGCGTTCATAATGCAGAGGGAAATAACTCTCCTCACCCCCCTTACCTCCTTGCGGACCACCCGTTCCAGCAACTCCAATTTCCTCAAACCCCCCAGGACTAAGCTCCGTACTATGGGAGAGCGGGCCTTCTGCTCGGCTGCTCCCAGCCTGTGGAACGCTCTCCCCGACCAAATGAGAGCACCACAGACCGTGGAGGCTTTTAAAAAAGGCCTCAAAACCCATCTCTTCAAAAGAGCCTTTGCCTAGACATTTTTATCACCCTTTTATTTTTATTTTTATTTATTTTTGTTTTTATTTTATTTATTTTTGTATTGCTTTTTAATTAATTCTACCGTGTTGTGTAATGTTTATTTATACTGTTCATGCTCACTACTTGTAGCACTTCGGGATTTGCATTCAAATATGAAGTGCTTTATAAATGGAACTCATTATTATTAGAATAACGTTATTAGCACATTTTTACAACTTGAGGAACGAATGTTTTTAATAAGGGCTATACAAGTGTTCATACTGGGTAGTTTATTTAGTTTAAAAGTGTTTCCGGGCCTGGCAACCAAACGGAAGTGTAGTACCGCCGTTTGGCCACCACGAATATTTTCATCTGAGTCCGGGGCACTTCCTGGGGGCTTGAGGGAACCCATGAGCAGCTTACTTCCGGGTTTTAGGACACGTCACTGCACCTCTCTCGTCTCCTCTTCACACACCACACTTTTCGCGGCACAGGTACTTACAGCCAATCAGCTCTGAATTATGTGAGATGAGATGACGTATGGTGGGAATGGCAGCTCAGTGCCCCTATGGCAGGGATGGGCAAATGGCGGCCCGCGGGCCGCATGCGGCCCCCACCTCCTCTTTTTGCGGCCCTCAGATTAATTTTGTTTTTACTTGTAGTACTGATACCGTCCACTAGACTCCTAGTTACCTCGGGTTAGTGTTCATGACTTCATGTGTATGTCATCTAATGATTAATATCAATACACACACATTTCCCGTGCTTTCCAATAGTTTAAAATAGTTTTATTCCACTGTTTATCAATCAATCAATCAATGTTTATTTATATAGCCCAATATCACAAATGTTACATTTGTCTCAGTGGTCTTCACAGTGTGTACAGAATATCAGTATGACAATACGACACCCTCTGTCCTTAGACCCTCACATCGTACAAGGAAAAACTTCCAAAGAAAACCCAGTTTAAAGGGGAAAATGGGAGAAACCTCAGGGAGAGCAACAGAGGAGGGATCCCTCTCCCAGGACGGACAGACGTGCAATAGATGCCGTGTGTAAATTGAAAAGATAATACATTTGCAACATAGGTAGTCCAAATGTTTGGAAATGCATGTGTGTATAATAGGAAGATGAATCCACGAGGATATCCATCCAGGACCTATGATCCAGGACCACAGCCACGACTCAAGATCCAGCGCTCGCGATCCAGGACACAGGACCGCAGGATCATCCATGACTCCGGATCCCAGCGTATATAGACACCAAAAAGAAAGACATTTGGGGAAGCTGGGTTAATCGTGTTTAATAACCTGTTCAATACAAACATAATGAGCTTATTACATTACATGTTACTTGTTAGACGCTTTTATCCAAAGCGACTTACATACTCAATACTGTGGGCAATCCCCAAAGGAGCAATTTGGGGTGAAGTGTCTTGCCAAAGGACACAACGACATGCTGACTGCAGTGGGGTTTGAACCTGTGACCCACTGATCCGAACACCAACGCACAACCCACTGCACCACACGCCTCCCTTTGAGGATATTCCCACTTTTTGGGGATGTTCATGTTCCCTTTGATTGTAAAATGTCAATGAAGATGTCAGACTTAGTATATTTGTTAATAATTACATACAACATTACATTACATTGCATTTAGCTGACGCTTTTATCCAAAGCGACTTACAATAAGTACATTCGACCAGGAAGACACAACCTTGAAGAAAACAGAATCATATAAGTATATCAGGTTTCATAGAGCCAAGCATTTCAAGTGCTACTCAACTGGCTATAGATAAGCCAGTCCTTTATTAGTATATAAGTGCTCTGTTAGCAGTTCTTTGTTAGTAATTCTATCGCTCGAGGTGGAGTCGAAAGAGATGAGTTTTCAGTTTGCGCCGGAAGATGTGTAAGCTTTCTGCTGTCCTGATGTCAATGGGGAGCTCATTCCACCATTTTGGAGCCAGGATAGCAAACCCACGTGTTTTTGCTGATGGGAACTTGGGTCCCCCTCGCAGCGAGGGTGCAGCGAGCCGTTTGGCTGATGCAGAGCGTAGTGCACGCGCTGGGGTGTACGGTTTAACCATGTCCTGGATGTAGGAAGGGCCAGATCCATTCGCAGCATGGTACGCAAGTACCAGTGTCTTGAAGTGAATTCTAGCAGTTACCGGAAGCCAGTGGAGGGAGCGGAGGAGCGGCGTGGTGTGGGAACATTTAGGAAGGTTGAAGACCAGACGAGCCGCTGCATTCTGGATGAGCTGCAGAGGTCGGATGGCACATGCAGGTAGACCAGCCAGGAGGGAGTTGCAGTAGTCTAGGCGTGAGATGACGAGAGCCTGGACCAGAACCTGCGTGGCTTTCTGGGTCAGCTGGGGACGTATCCTCCTGATGTTGTAAAGCGTGTATCTGCAGCAGCGGGTTGTAGCAGCGATGTTTGCAGTGAAGGACAGGTTGTTATCTAGGGTCACACCCAGAGTCCTTGCAGTCTGAGTCGGGGAAACAACAGAGGTGCCGATGTTGATAGTTAGGTCAAGAGTGGGACAATCTTTTCTCGGAAGGAAAAGCAGTTCAGTCTTGTCAAGGTTGAGCTTGAGGTGATGATCAGACATCCACTGAGAGATGTCAGCTAGACAACAACACATGGAATTTGTGTGTGTGACTGTTCCAATCTCCAGCATACTTGGAATTCCACCGAGGCCGCGTCCTTGGTTTGGGGGTAATTTCGAGGCTGCACATGGGTAGACTTCGCGTCCTTTAAATCCCCACAATGCTTTGCGCACGGACCAAGTTCAAAAACCCTTGCGGAGAATGGCTGAACCGACGCAGCACACATTTAAATGTAAGTATGTAGTGGCGCAGAAAATGTGTAGTGTTGGTACATTTGTGACTTTATTAAATTTGTTACCACCAAAAATGTGTTCCGTGAAAGTAAAGCAAGTTCATAAATAGATAGACATCGTGAGGTATTTATTTTCGGTACAGTTTATGTTGAAACCGTTAGAGAGCGTGGCACACTTGTTAGCCTGTTCCATTCTTCTTCGTTTTCCGAAGCCGTGGCTTGGAAGCATACTTGCTTCGTTTCTGAAGGAAGTGACTTGGAAGTACGCGACTACCAAGCCAGCATCCTCGCGATTGAGAAACGGCCTCGCTGTTTGAGGGCTTGATAGCCCACTCCCCCTCCACACCGCTCCACACTCGTTGGTTTGGAACAGCCCTCAATATGGCGGACCCTCCGCGTGAATGCGCAAACGGAGGGGTAGGGTGTAGGGGTAGGGGTAGGGGGCGGTTTGGGAATGGGCCTAAATAGGACAATACTCTGAGCATGCGCAGTGTAGTTTTTACAGTCACCGTTCACTTAGACAGTGAGAGGGAGGGGCATGATCGGGTTTTGTCCCACATGGCTCTAAACAGCTCAATAGGCACACACTGTAGACACTAATTAGAAGAACACAGACAAATCAGATGATTAAACATGATCTTAAAATATATTTTATATATATTTTATTTATTTTTAATACTTTCTGCTGACACTAGGTGGGGCTGTGCCCCACCTGCCCCTAATGACCATTCACCACTGAATGTAGGGATGGTAAGGCCATCACTCTGATACAGACTACACTATTGCAGCTATTGGATTACTTTTTAACAGACTTCTTGGTTTTCCAGAGGATGATTTTAGCTTTCCTCTGAATTTGAATCTTGCACCACCAACATGGCGTCAAATGTATCAATTATCCTATGAAATATCTCAACATCTACACGATGAATTGGCCCAACATCTGATGCTTTTAGTAAAAATCCTCAACAGCTACTGGATGGATATTCTCTGCGGACATCCTTAGGACATCCTTAGGATAATTTTTAATAACGCTGACTTGACTTCATGCCTTTTGAAAATGTTCTGTTCTGTATATCACGGCAAGGTCAGTGATGCTCATTTTGTGTTGTTTCTGACAGCCTGAAAACATCTATATGTTAGTTCCATTGGACATGCCAGATGCTAACTCCAAGATATCCAACCTGAAGCAGGCCACCACAGAATACGTGGCAGAGTACAACGTGTGCAAGTGTAAGCCTTGTCATAATGGAGCCACTCTTGCTCTGCTGGATGGGAAGTGTATCTGTCTGTGCCCCCACCTGTATGAAGGCATGGCCTGCCAGAATTTCAAGTCTAAACCCCCAGGTAAGGGTAAACAGAACCAGTACCACACTTACACTTACCAACAAGGCCTTAATGTCCCTTTAGGTCATTACATTAAACCTTTGGGAAATGTTTTGCAGCTCCTGCTGTGAATCAGGAAGGTAACTGGTCCTGCTGGTCCGGCTGGTCCAGTTGTAGCGGGGCGAAGCGGGCCAGGACACGCAGCTGTAACACCGACGGGCTTTCTGTGGCCGTGTGCAGAGGAGACACCAAGAGTGAAGAACACTGCTGAGAACATACATTTTGGTCTTAACATGCTTAGTTAGGAGATAAGAGCCATCTTGACGGTAGTAATTGATAATATAAAATCAGAGTTTTTTTTAGATGGGGATAGATTTTTCTGTTTAGTTTTGGGATTTATATGTTTTTTGAGTACCATTTAATTGTGAATATATACTACTATATATACATAGGCCTACTAGAAGAAAATAAGATCCATGAAACCTACATTAACACACAGGTCTTCTACAGATGTTTTAGTACGACTGAAAGCTGAAAGTTAACAGCTACAACACAAATATCAAGTGTAACGTATATAATCTATTAAAGATGCTGCTACAGTCCTCTGCTCTATACTGTACATTTGACAGGGGTTGCGTTCCAATAGTCCATTTAGCTTAGGAACCTTCCTAACCAAGTGAAATGACCCGGAAGTCCCTCAGTGGCAGCCTAAGTGCCGTTCCAATTCTCTAAATGATAGGAAAGGAGGTTTCAAACTTCCTTTATAACCTCCTTTAGCTTAGGAACCACTGGACCTCCCTTACCGAAAGGAGAGGAGAAAATGCCCCACAATGCATTGCAGCCGCAGCATTTGCCGTCACACAACAGTCGGCCGTTCACGGAAACAACCGATTATGAACGAGAAATTATATCATGAAAGTTACGGTGCTTATTAAGCATTTTAAAACGTAGGTGGTAAGTTGCCAAAGTGCTTTGTTTTGAATGTTCATCAGTATTGTAAGGCAAACTTCTGCAGCAATGGAGAGTCAGGACTCAGAGAGACACGAGGAGAGTTGGAGCTTTGATGTCAAACACTGGTAGTTTATTACAAGCATCGGCCGGAGAATTCATATCACAAGCAGTGTTGGGACTAACGCGTTACAAAGTAACGCGTTACTGTAACGCGTTACTGTAACGCCGTTATCTTTGGCAGTAACTAGTACTCTAACGCATTACTTTTTAAATTCAGTAACTCAGTTACCGTTACTACATGGTGCGTTACTCCGTTACTGCGTTAGTTTTTTTATATAGTCAACAGCCAGGCGAACAGAGATGAGAACTGTACTTAAGTACAGTACTTGAGTAAATGTACTTAAATACTTCCTGTGTCACATGCGGAGACGGGCTGTGGGCGTGTTTGTGTTGTTTACTAACAAGACTGTCATGGCGGCGGCGGAGCTCAAGTCTAGTTTCTCCACCTGGAGATATTCTCACTATTTCACTTTTGTCGAGCACAAAGAAAAGAACGTTTTAGTTAAATGTAAGTTGTGTCCTGGTGGGTCAAAGAGCATATCTACTGCTCAAACCAGTCATTCAAATCTCTTAAAAAATCTGCAAAAACATCATGCTGGGACGAAGCTAGTAGCTAAGACAACAGAGACTCAGCCGACGCCACTCCACCTCCACCTGCACCTAAGCAACAGCGGCTGGATTTTAACCAAGGGACTGCTAGCCAGGGGAAAGTCGATAAAGCCATTGCACGGTATGTTGTAGAACACATGCAGGCTGTTGCTACAGTGGAGTCACCCGCTTTCAGGGAGCTAGTTAGCATGATAGCATGTCCGGGCGGCACACGGCATATGAAACTACCTGGAGAAAGAATATACAAAAATGTAAAGCCAGCTAATATCGATGCTATCGAGATTGCATATAATGCATGTCAAGTTGATCAACAGATTGTATTATTCTCCAATGCAATAACAGTACTGAAATGAAGGCTATAAGGGCATTAATATAATGGGAGCCCTTTTTTTAAGTAACTAAAATGTTACTTTTCACAGTAAAGCATTACTTTTGGTGTAAGTAATCAGTAAAGTAACTGAGTTACTTTTGAAATGAAGCAACTAGTAATGGTAACTAGTTACTGGTTTTCAGTAACTAGCACAACACTGATCACAAGTCAAAGCAGCAAAAGGTTCTGACTGCACGGGTGGGTTGTCATGTCAATTCTGATCAGCTTATCTCTCGATAGACCTTTTAACTAGTTTACAGAGAGGTAATCAGCATATTGGGGGAGGCGTAAACATCTGTGGAGCTAGAGGAGATTATCCCCCAACTAGAAATACTCAATCACTTGTCAGTGGTGTTTAGAAGCCAGCGTTCCCACAGCGATAAACCGTTTTGTGACCGAGAGTTGAACTGGTTTATCAAGATAGCTGGAGCCTCCCATTCCTTAAGAGAGATAACAGAGCCAGGGTTTGGTCGTAAAACGTCAGCAGGCAATTAAGGTTAAATCTCTTAGCAGTAAGGAAGAATTATTCTTTGACACTTAGGAAGAGAGAAGAAATATTCTCTAACAGTCCTCTCTTTTTATCATCTTTGATAACCTGAAAACATTAGTCTAATAATAATTTGGTCAATACTTAAATCAATAGGTGTCTTCAGATTTGAATGTGGTCTCAACGTACATCAATTTACATCACAAAGTAGAATAAGACTGAAACATTCAACCACAATGATTGACACAGACAATCACAATAGAAAACCATCTCTCATCAATGTTTGGATCATCTGTTGTCAAAAGCACAATAATGAATGCACATAAAACACAGACGCATAATAGCAAAAACATCTTCTTTAAAATAATATGTTTTAACATGTAACCATTAGTTGATCTCACTTATCAAACTATAAAATCAAAACCAGCTTGCAGTTTAAAGATTTAGTTTAAGGCAATCACTAGTCAAATGCATTTAAAACATAGGATCATAAGAGATCCAGGTGAGGTATAAAATCATAGTTAAGGTATAAAATTCACAGTGATTTGATCAATTTTTAATCTGCAAAATTACAGTGTCCTCAATTCAGGATTGCTTTACGTTTACTTCATTACATATTAAATAAAAAGACTATGGCATGATAACATAATTACATTACTTCAACTATCAATCATTATGTCATTTCAAAATCTGAAGGGAAAATTAAACAATTCTCAAAATGTTTAACAATCTGAAAAGGAAACATTAGGCAAATATTCAAAGACTTTTGTAAAAACCTGGAAAGGAAGGTTTAAACATTTAAAACTTGAAACATCATTTTAGGTCTGTCTGTGCATGGGTAATACGTTGAAGAGTAGTGTTGTTAAGCCTGATTGCTGGACAATTAAGGATATTAACATTATCTGTTATAATATTAGAAATATCTTATTGTTCAATACCTTATAATCTGAAAATATCAATTAATTAATTTTGTTTAGTATGAAAGTGTAGTCTGATCTGACAAAATATATTTATCACCACTATTTAACACATGTCTGTTCATCGGAAATATAAAAACAATCATTAATTGTACATCTGTAAACATCTGGTCATACAATTCAAATGTTATCTTTGTACAAGAGCTGGAAGAACCTGTCCTCCTGACTTGTCCTCCTCCTCTCTTTATGACACAGAGTGTCTGGTGTGTAAAGGCATCCTGATACTGTAGATTAGCACTGAGGTGCTGATTGGCTTAAAACTCTTCTTCATCAGAGCGCCATATTTCCACCCCCCCAATTGCTCTGCTTTTGTGTGGCTCATTCAGTGAAATGGAGGTTCATCTGCCTGCATTCCTTCTGCTATCTGCTTGAGAGCAGAGCCTATTCCAAGTGGCACATTCAGATGCCCCCCCCCCCCGTGATGGGAGAGGTTAGGAAGACATCTGCTCCTCCAGGAAACATGGAACCTTGTATTATAGAAGCCTCTTCTCCCTATTTTTTCTTCCACATCTCTCTCTATTCTCTCTTCCTCATCCCTCTCTCATCCTCATCTCCCTCTTTCCTCATCTCCCTCTTTCCTCTCTTCCCCATGTCTTTCTTCTCACTTTCCCATCTCTTTCTTCTCTCACTTCTGTTAGATATGAAATAAAACATACGAGTCCATGTAAGCATGGTATAGATCATAATCCATTACTCGAGAAGACTCAGTATCACGTGTGCGCAGCTCACAAAAAACAATTGTGAGAAACATATATTATGCAGGAAATGCACACCGTTGTTGAAAAAAACAAAGCATAGCCGATTTGGGAGGAAAAGCTTCAACCCCCTTAACATCTGAGTTACCACTGAAGGCATAGCACGAATTATAGTGGGCGTCTGAGGGTGTCATTACTGAGAAATGTCAAACAAATTCAAAACCTTACATTTGAAAACAGGTTTGCATTCCTCCACTTAAGGTGACGTTATCATTGGAAACAATAAAAACGAACTGTTTTGATGTAGAATCTATAAATTGAATCGTCAGAGCAGAACAAAATGGTTGTATTGTAGCCTGAGTTTCATGCAGCCTCTAGTTTCACCAGGTGGAAACGTGGTCCATACAATGTGAACACATGAGTAGTTATAACCATGCTGTTTCAATCAAATTAGTATGCATGAAAAAGTGACAGGTGACACGCCCCCAATTATGCAAATGAGCTAAGTCCATCTCCCATTGGTCAATGAGCTAAGTCCCGCCTCCCATGTCCCGCCTCCCATTCTTTGATGTGTGTTATCAGGTAGGTGTGAAATGCCCCCCTGTGTAGTGCCTTTGTTGTTTAGTTATTTGATGTGTTGATTAGGGCAGTCTCTTTGAAGTTATGTTGTCTGGCCCCTGTCCCCTCACACCCCTTTGTAGTCTAGTCCTTTGATGTGTGTTATAACAGGTAGGTGTGAAAAGCCCCCCTGTGCAGTGCCTTTTGCTGTCTAATTCTTTGATATGTTGATTAAGGCAGACTCTTTGAAGTTATGTTGTCTGGCCCCTGTCCCTCAGAGCCCTTTGTTATCTAATCTAATTAGCCTTTGATGTTTGCCCCTTGATGTGAGGTGCTATAACAGGCAGGTGTGATTTCACACTGGTGAAAGCCTTTGATGTTAATCTAGGTGTCTCTTTGAAGTTATGCGTGAGACTGTCTACCCGCCCCCTCCCAGCCTCCCCCCTTTTCTCCACCCCTTCCTTATGGCTATGACGCCAGCAGATAGTGGGGGTGGAATTAGATGAAGATAGAAATACACTCAAACTAAATTTAAAAAAGACAGTCATTTACACTTACCAAGTCACCATTCAAAAAAGAAAAATGGCAAGAGACGCCTCGAATTGGGTTTAATCAGCCTGTGACAACTTACCCGTCCGGAGCGCCAGTCAAGAAACGAATGCAGCAGCAGTGCGGGGTTCATTTCATTTCATTTCAAACCTTTATTTATACAGATAAAATCCCATTGAGATCATTGATCTCTTTTCCAAGGGAGACCTGCTCAAGTAGTTCCACATGAAACATAAAAGCATAAACAGAACAACAAAAGGACATCATCCAGCATCATTTACATAATTATCCACATAAACAGGTACCAATAGCTTCTGATTGACTAGCATCCAACCGAGCTTTAAAAACATTTAGTGGCACCAGATTGTTCAGTTTCCATTTAATTTGCAGACTATTCCAAGACAGAGGAGCTGCGCATCTAAAAGCTGTCTTCCCTAAGACAGTCCTAGCAGTTGGCACATTTAATAAAACCACAGCATTCGATCTCAGGCAGTAGCCACTTACAATTTTCCGTGAGATCAGGGAGCAGATATAAGATGGAAGTTTCCCTAGCATGGCTTTGTATATAAAAATGTACCATTGACTGAGCCTCCGTACAGTTAGTGAATGCAAACCAGCCCTTGCATACAGGGTACAGTGATGGGTTAATGCTTTACAGTTTGTCACAAATCTCAGTGCACTGTGATACGCAGCATCTAACTTGACCAGGCAATTGGCAGGTGCATTCATATAGACCAGATCCCCATAGTCCAGCACAGGTAAAAAGGTCACAGTGACTAGCCTTTTCCTGGCCTCAAGCGAGAAACAGGACTTGTTCCTGTAGAAGAAACCTAGCCTAACCCTCGGTTTTTTTAGCAGGTTATTGACATGAAGTTTAAAAGAGAGACAATCATCAAGCCAGATACCAAGGTATTTGTAACAGGCAACAACTTCAAGTTTTGTTCCTTGCGTAGTTACAATATCTAAAACAGGCTCAGAGTACAGCCGAAAGATCTGTGCACAAACTTATCTCGTGCCCTCTTTTCTGGTCATGTGAGCGTTCATGTGTGTTGGAGGAGGGGCTCTGTAAGGAAGTCTGAAGGAAGGGGCATATTTTCCCCCCGTTTGTGTACTTTCAAATTATAGCTCACTCGAGATGGTTTCTCCAAAATGACATACATAAAAAGTGTATCTTACAGTTCCTTTGTGAGTGAATTACACACAAATCTGTAGAGTGTCACTAAAAAAGGTTTACGCAGTGACTGACATTCTGTATGGGAGTTCACACCCGAGCTGCTGCAGGGGTTGAGTATGTTTTGGCTCTCGGGGGGATGGTGGGTTAAGAGACAAATTCTTAACAAAATCTCTACACATAAATCTGCCGAGTGTCTGTCAAAAAGTCTTTAAATCAAAAAACTTGCCTTTTTAGAGTCAGAATCCTAACGAAATCTCATCAAACAGAGTACTTTCATGGTAGTGGTCCGCTTTTATACACTTTTTGAAATTATTTATTTATTATTTCAGTGGAACAATCCAGTTTTTGTTAACATCAACGCTTTCTTCTCTTTTCTCTTGTGTTACTAAGATACTTTTAGACACACTTTGGTGTATGCAACACTTGTTCAGATAAACAAGGTTTTTTCTTTTCTGATAAACTTACATATTTTAGTTATTTTCTGTTACCAAGATACTTTACGATACACCTTGATGTACGCAACACTTAACAAAGGGTATAATATGAAGTGCTTGGTAAGGAAGGGGTTTTTCTTTAAGGGGTGCAACACTTTAGAACAAGGTAAAATATTCATTAATTTGTATTGAATTGAGTTTTCTTTTTCTTTTTTGATTTTCAACATACTATTTGTACACAATGACTTTTCCATATTTCTGACATACTATACTTTTTTGACTTTTTTCTGTAGAATCTTGACAAAACTATTATTTGTTCTTAAATGATGACCTATTGCTGGAGATGAGATGAAAAAGCTACAATGCTTAAAGAACTTTTTTCTAAAAACTCTCAATTCTATAATTGACTACCCCCATTCAACGCAATAAGCCCCACCCTCCACTCAGCAAATCATCTAAAACGAAGGACCTCACTAAGACGACCGTTGTAAACTAGCCATGGAGCAGAGAAAAGCCAAGACTCCCCCCGCGAGTTGCAGCCAGGAACAGAGTCCACCATCAACACCACCATGGGGGAAACCTGAATCTTGCAGTACTACTGCTGCTGATGCTACTCCTCGGGTCAAGAAGTCTCGGTTTAGGGACACAGTGAAATCGGAATTGTCAGATCTGAGTTCTTTGACTTGACCACGTCTAGCTATAAAGCGCCGTAGCGCATTGATGAATGAATTAGTGTCAAGAGATGATGCCATTTCAAGGTGAATTGCTCTTATTGCTAAGTTTTGTTATGTGTTGTGCTGTGAGTGGCGGTTGTGCGTGGTTGTTATGCCATGAGCGGCGGAAGTTTTCGAATTGTTTGTTTTGCTGTGGCGGCCGGGCCCCGCTGGTTTAAGTTTCATACCAGTGAACACTGTCGTGTTACTTGAAATGCTAAGGCACCACACATATTGCATCAAATATGAGTGACACAAACGGTGAAAGGGGAAAAAGGGCTGTCAAGCTTACTAGTAAAGCCTTGGCTTGCAAAATCGAACAACTACAAAAAGAATGTCAGTCAAACGTGCAGAAGATTAAAGGACGCACACAGAAAATCAAACATCTAATGAAAAATGATGAAAATGCAAAGGATGTTAAACTCAAACTGGACAAATTCAGCAGGACGTTCTCTTTCCCCCGTCAAACATGAAGGCTACAGCATGCACACAAGATGATATACAACCTGGTGACAGCATATCAAACATTGGTAGCAGAAAAAGCAGGCAAAGCTCAAGATCAAAAGTTTCCAGCACCGCATCTGCACACCTAAAAGCTGAGGCCGAAGTGGCAGCCATGAAAGTACTCCGAAAACTCCTAAAGGACAAACATGTCCTGGAAGCACAGTAACAGGAATTGAGGAGGAAAAAGGAGCAAATGGAATTAGAAGGAAACATTGCTGCCACCATTGCAAAAATGAAAGTGTTAGCAGCCCCCAGGGGATCAGCTAATTGTTCTATATTATCCAATGGCATGCAGTCATATTTTGAAACGGGACAAAGGGAAATACAGTTTGTACCATTAAAACAACCAATCATAACCACCACAGACAGAGCTGTCACTAACATTGATACAGCTTCCCTAACACCCAATGCAGGCATCAGGAATCTAGATGAACATTTACATGTAGCATCTCCAGATCCAGTAACTGCCACAAGCAACAGTGACAAGTGCAATATATTTTCAGTCATGGAAAACAAAATGAAATAACTGCTTTATTAATCCAGCAACAGTGTCTATCATCCATGCCCAAGAAAGACATTCCAGTGTTTAATGGTGACCCACTTCAGTACCAAACATTTGTGAGATCTTTCGAATTTAATATTGAAAACAAAAACAATAACCCCAGAGACTGCCTCTACTATCTGGAGCAATATACAACAGGACTGCCAGAGACCTTGTACGGAGTTGCCAACATATGGCATCAGACAGTGGATTCAGCAAGGCCAAACGGTTACTGCAACAGAACTTTGGCAATGAACATAAAATTGCTACAGCATACATGGAAAGAGCTCTTTCATGGCCATTAATAAGGGCTGAGGACACAAGGGCTCTACAGGCATACACGGTCTACCTTAGAGGATGTTGCAATGCGATGGAAGATGTAAACTACATGTTTGAGCTCAACATTCCAGCAAACATGCTAGCCATTTTAAAGAAACTTCCATATAGGCTGAGGGATTTATGGTGAACTGTAGCATGTGACATCCAGGAAAAACAACACCAAAGAGCTGCCTTCAAGGATATTGTGGAATTCCTTGAAAGGCAAGTAAAAATTGCTACAGATCCCATATTTGGGGACATTAAAGACCCCCCTCCCATAATCAAAGACATAAGAAGGCCACAGCCTCATCCAAGAGGAAGCATCTTTGCAACCAATGTGAAAGTTACAGAAAATAAATATGACAGAAGCACTGTAGAGAAAGGAATTTTGTCTGCTGTGAAAAACTGCTTGTATTGTAGATGTGAACATGCTCTGGAGATGTGTCCACATTTAGAAAGGAGGACACATCATGAAAAAAATCACATTTCTTAAAGAAAATGGTCTTTGTTTTGGCTGCCTGTGTAAAGGACACATAAGTAGAGACTGCAGGAAACGAATGAGGTGCAACATATGCAATCTAAATCATCCCAGAATGTTGCACATCTACCAACAAAGAAAGGAAATGGAAAATGAGCAGGAGGAAATGGAAGAAGCATCTGCAAACACTGCTGACGCCTCAATTCAGACAGGTGGCCTTACTGGGGCCGGTGAAGATGGGTGCAAACTCTGCATAGTACCAGTCCAAGTTAAAGCCAAAAAGGGAAACACAACAGTGCATACCTATGCATTTCTTGACCCAGGCAGCACTGCATCGTTTTGCACATTAGGGCTTATGAACAAACTTAACCTCCAAGGAAGAAGGTCAAACATTCTGCTGAGAACTATGGGTCAAAGGAAGGTCATTGAAACCAGCATTGTGTCAGGCCTAGAGGTTGCTGGACTGGATAACAGCGACTTTTGTGATCTACCCGGCACATATACTCAGAAGACTATGCTCGTTCACAAAGGAAACATTCCACGTCAAAACAACATCAATCAATGGTTGCATTTGAGGCCGCTCCTCTCCGCGCCTGTGCTACCGGCGGAGATGTAAAGTGGATTAAATAGCCGGTGTAACGCGGTGGGATTACCTTCTCTACTCTGCTGTGCTGCTATAGCTGAGGCCTGGTTCCACCTTGCTCCGGGAACAGCGTGGTTACTGTTGTGCTGGACTGGGAGAATGGGGGGTGTCGTGTTTCTGCTGTGCCTTTTCTTGGCTGTGCTGGACAAGGAGAAGATCGCTACTCGTCCTGAACAATCTACTGGATTCGGGTATGTTCTGCCGCCCGCAGTGGACATCCCCTGTACAGTTTCGGAGGTGTTGCACAAACAATTGCTGGTTGCACTGTCGCGGACATTACATTACATTACATTACATTGCATTTAGCTGACGCTTTTATCCAAAGCGACTTACAATAAGTACATTCGACCAGGAAGACACAACCTTGAAGAAAACAGAATCATATAAGAACATCAGGTTTCAAAGAGCCAATCGTTTCAAGTGCAACTCAACTGGCTATAGATAAGCCAGTCCTTTATTAGTATATAAGTGCTCTGTTAGCAGTTCTTTGTTAGTCATTCTATCGCTCGAAGTGGAGTCGAAAGAGATGAGTTTTCAGTCTGCGCCGGAAGGTGTGTAAGCTTTCTGCGGTCCTGATTTCAATGGGGAGCTCATTCCACCATTTTGGAGCCAGGATAGCAAACCCACGTGTTTTTGCTGATGGGAACTTGGGTCCCCCTCGCAGCGAGGGTGCAGCGAGCCGTTTGGCTGATGCAGAGCGTAGAGCACGTGCTGGGGTGTACGGTTTAACCATGTCCTGGATGTAGGAAGGGCCAGATCCATTCGCAGCATGGTACGCAAGTACCAGTGTCTTGAAGTGAATTCTAGCAGTTACCGGAAGCCAGTGAAGGGAGCGGAGGAGCGGCGTGGTGTGGGAAAATTTTGGAAGGTTGAAGACCAGACGAGCCGCTGCATTCTGAATGAGCTGCAGAGGTCGGATGGCACATGCAGGTAGACCAGCCAGGAGGGAGTTGCAGTAGTCTAGGCGTGAGGTGACGAGAGCCTGGACCAGAACCTGCGTCGATTTCTGGGTCAGCTGGGGGCGTATCTTCCTGATGTTGAAAAGCGTGTATCTGCAGCAGCGGGTTGTAGCAGCGATATTTGCAGTAAACGACAGGTTGTTATCTAGGATCACACCCAGATTCCTTGCAGTCTGAGTCGGGGAAACAACAGAGGGGCCGATGTTGATAGTTAGGTCAAGAGAGGGACAATCTTTTCCCGGAAGGAAAAGCACTTCAGTTTTGTCAAGGTTGAGCTTGAGATGATGAGCGGACATCCACTGAGAGATGTCAGCTAAACAAGCAGAGATGCGTGCGACGACCTGGGTCTCTGAGCGGGGGAAAGGACAGAATTAATTGGGTGTCGTCAGCGTAGCAGTGGTATGAAAAACCATGCGGGCTAATGACAGATCCGAGCGAGTTTGTGTACAGGGAGAAGAGGAGAGGACCAAGAACAGAGCCCTGAGGGACCCCTGAGGGACATTCATTTCGGAAAATGTTTGTCTTTCTCACATGCCTGCCACGATGGTCCTTCAGAATTGTTTTTTAAACTCTAATCTCACTTTCGCGAAGTTTGCTGGTGACTCTAGAACAGCTGACAATGTATGTGTGTTGATTAAGAGGAAAAGGTGCTTGGTATTTTTATTGTTGTTACTATCAGGAAATGTACAGCCAAATCCAGGTCCACCGAGCATTATCAGTCAAATAGCTACTCCTGCTGATTTTATATCTAGATCTGGGCTAGGTTTAATTCATTTAAATGTGCGTGGTCTGTTACCTAAATTAGATTTTGTCCGTATTTGGGCGAGCTCGACTGATGCTGATGTCATTGTCTTATCAGAAACGTGGCTAGATAAATCCATTTTGGCCTCTGACATTTACATAAATGGTTACAGTGTATATCGTACTGACCGGCCTAAAAAAGGTGGTGGCGTTGCCATTTATGTGAAAAATAAGTTTTGTGTAACTAATATGGTTTCCAAATCTGTTAGTAAACAGCTAGAATTTTTAGCCGTGAATATTGAGGTAACAAAGGGTCAACAGCTCATGGTGGTGGGCTGCTACAGGGCCCCTTCGGCTGTCAAGGACTCTTTATCATCATTGGCAAAACTGTTATCACAACTTTCCTACAAGGAAATAGTGCTGCTTGGTGATTTTAATTGGGACTGGTTAACTTCTGTGTCAGAGGATTTTAAAAACCTGTGTACCTCATTGCATTTTACCCAGATTATAGACAGTCCTACTCGCCCAAATATTAAGTCCCCAAATAAATCCTCCTTAATTGATCTAATTTTAACAAATGTTCCACATAAATACTCATCTGTGGGAGTATTTGCTAATGATGTGAGTGACCACTGTGTTGTAGCCACAATTAGGGACACTAAGGTCCAAAAGGTTAAACCACGTATCATCACAAAGAGAGACAAAAAACAGTTTGTGGAGCAGGGTTTTTTACATGATCTGTTTGATTTTGATTGGGGTAGAATCAATTTGTGTGCTGATGTAGAAACTGCATGGTCTTATTTTTATCTTGGTTTTATGAAAATTATAGATAGACATGCACCTCTGCGTAAATTTAGAGTGAAGGGACGAAACAATCCCTGGTTTTCTGCTGAGCTGTCCAGTCTCCTTCATGAGAGAAATAATGCTTGGGCTAAGGCTAGGAAATCAGGCTCAGAGGTAGAATGGCTACGTTTTAGGCAGCTAAGAAATAGCTTCACATCTCAAATAAAAAGTGCTAAATCAAAGTACTATTTATCGGTTACCACAGAAAACCTGAATAATCCTAGGAAATTTTGGAAAGCCATAAAATCGATTTCCACTGGTGATATCCCAAATGAGCTACCTCCGTGCCTTACCACAGCATCTGGCACTATATCAGACAGGGCTACTATGCTAAATTGCTTTAATGAGCATTTTGTGTCTTGTGGCTCTCTGTTTGGCTGTGTGGCTCCTGTGAACGCTCCAATCCTTGACTCTGAACAATGTGGTCTGGAAAACCCTTCCAGTTTTATTCCTTTAACTATTGGTATTGTTCATGAAGCATTATCCAAGTTAGATCCTAGGAAACCGGCTGGCCCGGACAATGTAGAACCTTTCTTTTTAAAGATAGCTGCAGATTTTATTGCTCCACCTCTTACTTCTCTTTTTAACCTCTCCCTCAGCACGAACACAATTCCAAAAATATGGAAGTCTGCTTATGTCTTGCCTTTACTGAAAGGAGGGGAGGCAACAATTTTAAATAACTATAGGCCAATCTCTAAATTGTCAGTTCTGGCTAAGGTGCTCGAACGCTTAGTGAGTGAACAAGTAAAGGAGTTTTTATGTATAAATGATATCCTGTCTAAACATCAGTCAGGATTCAGAAAGAAACACAGCTCCATCACTGCGACAATGAAAGTGGTAAATGACATTACTACTATTTTAGATAATAAGCAGAGTTGTGCAGCTCTGTTTATTGACCTTTCCAAAGCATTTGACACTGTTGATCATCGCATTTTAAAGCAGAGGCTACTCAGTATTGGCATATCCAGCAATGCAGTGGGGTGGTTTGTGAACTACCTCTATGAAAGGTCCCAATGTGTTCATTTTGATGGACTGTCTTCTGAATGGTTAAACATTTCTAATGGTGTACCACAAGGTTCTGTTTTAGGACCACTTTTATTCTCCATATATATTAACAGTGTAGGTGATAATGTGGATGAAGCTACTTTACATTTTTATGCGGATGATACTGTGATGTATTGTGCAGGTCCCTCCATTAAAGAGGCTGTTGTTAAATTACAAGCTGTTTTTAACACTATTCAGACTCAGCTCTCTGAATTAAAGCTTCTTTTGAAATGTGGATAAAACCAAGGTAATGCTCTTTTCAAAAGCTAAAAAGACACCAGAGCCTGTTTTAGATATTGTAACTACGCAAGGAACAAAACTTGAAGTTGTTGCCTGTTACAAATACCTTGGTATCTGGCTTGATGATTGTCTCTCTTTTAAACTTCATGTCAATAACCTGCTTAAAAAACTGAGGGTTAGGCTAGGTTTCTTTTTCAGAAACAAGTCCTGTTTCTCGCTTGAGGCCAGGAAAAGGCTAGTCACTGTGACCTTTTTACCTGTGCTGGACTATGGTGATCTGGTCTATATGAATGCACCTGCCAATTACCTGAGAAAATTGGATGCTGCGTATCACAGTGCTCTGAGATTTGTCACAAATTGTAAAGCGCTTACACATCACTGTACACTGTATACCAAGGCAGGTTTACCATCACTCTCTGTACGGAGGCTCAGTCATTGGTACACGTTTATCTATAAAGCTTTGTTGGGTAAACTCCCGTATTATATCTGCTCTCTGATAACACAGAGAGTTGCAAGCAGCTATTGTCTGAGGTCACATGATGTAGTCTTGTTAGATGTGCCAAGAGCAAGGACTGTCTTAGGTAAGACAGATTTTATGTGCGCAGCTCCACTTGCTTGGAACAATCTTCAGCAAGAATTGAAACTGAGCAATCTCATTTTTTCTCATGTTTTTAAAGCTAGGCTAAATGAAATGCTTGTAATGGGCACTTGTAAATGTCTATAACTATGTATCCTGTAAATATAATGTATAATGTCCTTTATTGTTTTATGTTTCATGTGGAACCTATATGCTGCAGGTCTCCCTTGAAAAAGAGATCTATGATCTCAATGGGACCAATCTGGTTAAATAAAGGTTTGAAATGAAATGAAATGAAATGAGGGATGTTTATCTACCTGAAATTGATGCTGAAATTGAGTTGCTGATTGGGTCAGATGTTCCAAAAGCCCTTGAACCAATTGAGGTAATCAGGAGTGTGGGGGATGGACCTTATGCCGTAAAAACCATGCTCGGATGGACAGTTAATGGACCATTAGGAGGATGTCCTGATGATATTCAGGACAAAACTTCAATAAGTGTAAACAGAACATCAGTTGTGCAACTTGACAAGCTGTGGGAACAGCAATTTAAGACTGACTTTCCCGAATGTGGGAGAGACAACCAGGAACCTTCCAGGGAAGACCAACAGTTCTTGGATCTGGTTTCAAAATCTGCCCACCTAGTCAATGGACATTATTCTATTGGATTACCATTTAGAGAAAAGGAAATATGCATGCCCGACAATAAAGGTGTTGCTGAGCAATGCACTCTGAACATTAAAAGAAGATTTAAGAGAGATCCTTCCTTTCATTCTGATTATACCAACTTTATGTCTGAGATGATATCAAAAGGCCACGCAGAGAAAGTACCGGATCATGTCTTGGAACGTAGAGACGGCAAAAAATGGTATCTACCACATCACGGAGTTTTGCATCCACAAAAGAACAAACTTCGAGTAGTGTTTGACTGTGGTGCAACATTTCGGGGAGTTTCACTAAATTCTCAGCTCTTCCAGGGGCCGGATCTGACTAGTACCTTGCTGGGAGTTTTGTCAAGATTCCGTAAAGATCCTGTTGTCATCACTGCAGACATCGAAGCCATGTTTCACCAAGTGAAAGTTCCAAGTGAAGACCGTGACTTCTTACGGTTCCTCTGGTGGCCTGATGGAGACTGCAGTCAGAACCTGGTGGAATATAGAATGACCGTGCATCTCTTCGGAGCAACCTCATCCCCAAGCTGTGCAAATGTTGCCCTTAGGAAATGCGCTGAAGACAATCTAGAACAGTTCAGCCCTCAAGCCATAAATGCAATTATGAATAACTTTTACGTAGACGACTGCCTCACGTCAACAGCATCAGAAGAAGAGGCAACAGCCCTTTATCATGAACTACGAGCCATTTGTTCCAAGGGAGGCTTTCTACTAACAAAATGGATAAGTAAGAGTTGGCATGTGTTGGCTGCAATACCTGAAATGGAAAGAGCAAAGGAAATAAAAAATCTGGATTTGGACCATGACAATCTTCCAGTGGAGAGAGTGCTGGGTGTACAATGGTGCGTTCAGTCTGACGTCTTCAAGTTCAAAATCATCTTGAAAGATAGGCCACTCACAAGAAGGGGGATTCTCTCAAGCGTCAGTTCAGTGTATGATCCCCTTGGAATATTGGCACCAGTTGTCCTCACTGCAAAAAAGATCCTGCAAGATTTGTGTAGGAGAAAGCTTGGCTGGGATGACAAATTACCAGAATCTATCTTGCAGGAGTGGATGAGTTGGACCCAAGACCTTCATAAGCTGGAAGACTTCAAGGTTGACAGAAGCTTCAAACCTACCGACTTTGGAACGGTGTCATCTGCTCAAATGCATAATTTCGCTGACGCTTGCGAAGAGGGTTATGGAACTGTAAGTTACCTGTTTCTGCAGAACAACTCTGGCCATTCACATTGTGGATTCGTAATGGGAAAAGCAAGAGTGGCTCCGTTAAAACCAGCCACTATCCCTCGCATGGAGCTGACTGCCGCTACTATGGCAAGCCGAATAGACACCATGTTAAGAAGGGAGCTACAGATGGAACTATCAGATTCTGTATTTTGGACAGACAGCACTTCCGTACTCAAATACATCAACAACAACACCTCAAGGTTCAGAACTTTTGTGGCCAATAGAGTTTCGGAAATTGCCAAAGTATCAAATGCACTACAGTGGAGATATGTTAACACCATAGACAATCCAGCAGACATGGCTTCACGAGGTTCGACTGTAAAATATTTTCTGAAGAAAGAAAACTGGTTGTCCGGACCTCAGTTTTTACTTCGACCTCAAGATGAGTGGCCCCAAAACCCTGATGGATTGAAAGTAATCTCCCTAAAGGACTCTGAAGTCAGGAGCATAACCGTTAACACTACTCAGATCATGTCCGAGGAAATGGATCCTGTCAACCAATTAATCCATCACTTTTCCTCTTGGAATGGTTTGAAAAGGGCAGTAGCATGGATGCTCAGACTTAAAAGACTGCTTTTGACTCGCAGCAGAAAGAGAAACCAAACAAGTGTTGTTCTTCCTCAACTAATTCCAGATAACATACATCAAAGAGGTCTATCACAAAAGGAGAGAGGGAATCTCAACAGGCAAGAAAACAATGGTCTCACAGTTGAAGAACTGGCAAACGCTGAAATAGAGGTAATCTGTTTTTGCCAAAGAAAGAGGTACACCGATGAAATCTCAAATCTGAGAAAAGGAATAAACGTCAAGAAAACCAGCCACCTTCATAAACTCAACCCCATCCTGGAAAATAATGTGTTACGGGTTGGTGGACGACTTAGCCGGGCAGCAATGCCGGAGGATATGAAACATGGCTAAAGACTTTCACATTGCCGATCTTATTCTGCGAAATGTTCATGAAGAAGTGGGTCATGGTGGTCGCAACCATATGTTATCCCGACTACGCCAACAATATTGGATTCCTGGAGCTACCGTAGCAATAAGAAGAACGTTGTCGAAATGCGTAGTCTGCCGGCGTATAAATGCTACTCCTGGACAACAACAGATGGCGGATTTGCCCCTGGATAGAGTCTCTCCTGATGAACCTCCATTCACATATGTTGGAGTTGATTCTTTCGGACCCTTTGGAGTGAAGCGTGGAAGGAGCATTGTGAAACGTTATGGCGTCATTTTCACATGCTTAGCAATAAGAGCAATTCACCTTGAAATGGCATCATCTCTTGACACTGATTCATTCATCAATGCGCTACGTGCTTTATAGCTAGACGTGGTCAAGTCAAAGAACTCAGATCTGACAATGGCACTAATTTCGTAGGATCCGAACGCGAGTTGAAGGAGGCAATTGGAAGTTGGAATCAAGGTCAGATCCACAATATACTATATATATTTTGTCTCCATACCTTTTATTTTTATTTTTTACATTTTGTAACAATCTTTAAGCATTTGTAGAGAACAAACACTGTGGTTAAAATGAGTGTCTTTATGACGTCTCTCACACCGTTGTTTTTTTTCACAAAATTCATTTTTAAACACATCATCTTGATACAGAGATAACACATTTTCATAAGACAACCCCGACACTCTTTTTACATAGGTAGAATACACAATGTTTTTCTTTGAGGGGTCCTTAGTTTAAAATGATCTGGTGAGGAGGGTTTGACTTGTTATGTTGAGTGGGAGGCGGAGTCCTCTGTAAAGGTGAGATTCTTTTTCACCAGTATAATGTCCATCGATGTCTGACTCTGTTTAAAAGGTTCTTTAAGCTTTGTAGCTTTTTCATCAATCATTTTCAGCCAAGCAGTCAGAGGCACCCGCACAGATGTCTGAAAAACTCCACATGTCGAGTTAAAATACTCCAAAACAAAATCATCAGAGGGGTCCTTCCCCAGCATTTCCAAATGGCTTGCACGGTAATACCATCGCCCCGATGGTCCGCTTTTAGTTTCCCAGACGGTGCTTGTCAGGACTCTTCTCACTTCTGGCAGCGGGGAAATAACTCTTTCTTCCTCCACATTGAAGGGCGGTGGTGAAATCTCTTCTTTGATCTCGCATGCTGTCTGTGTTTCTTTGCTTTTATTTGCAAATATCTTGTACACCGCTGGTTCCACTATGGTTTCTTGATGCACTACTTCTTCCAATACCGTGGTTGCGTGGAGATCTCTGGAAGACACCAGAGTTAACACAGCCCAATCTGTTGAGGTCAGTGTCGCTTTAACACTACGGGGTCCATACGTTTCTCCATTCTTCAGATTGTAGAAATGCAGTTCATTCGCCATATAGTTGAATACATAACCCCAAACATCGCCATTTTTCAGAGTCCATTCTTCATGAAGTTCTTCGGCTGGAGGCCTCTGAATCCGGCCCAGATACTGCATTTGTTTCTTAATTGGCGCTCCTAACGGGTGGCGGTACGTTGTCACAGGCATCTCGCAGATTAAACCCATATCTATGCTTCTCTTGACCATTTTTCTTTTTTGAAAAGTGACTTGGTGAGTGGAAATGACTGGCCTGTTATTTAGTTTGAGCGTATTTATTTTTCATCTATTTCCATCCCCTTACTTTTAAATGTTCTGGTGAGGAGGGCGGGACATGTTATGTTGAGTGGAGGCGGAGCCTTGTACAAGCTGGAGGCTTCATGGAGTGAAATGGAGCAGAAACACATTCGTTATGGGTACAGTAACATTCTAATATTATCCCTAGTACAACCTCACACAAAACGTAATATTGGGTTTCCTTATAGTGGTGTAAAGTAATTATAAAAAGACAAAGATCATGTTTTTCAAATTGTTTTATTATTTCCCCTCTTCAGAGAGACTTTTCTTATAGTTAGTAAAAAGTAATTACACATTAGTTCACAGTCGTTACAATTAAAAAAGAGAATATCCTCAGGTATCACATTATACAATATTACGACTTTTTGAGATATTTTCAACACAATATACTTGTAACTTTTTTATAGGGCAGCAGCTCGGGTGTGAACTCCCATACAGAATGTCAGTCACTGCGTAAACCTTTTTTAGTGACACTCTACAGATTTGTGTGTAATTCACTCACAAAGGAACTGTAAGATACACTTTTTATGTATGCAAAACCTGTCATTTTGGAGAAACCATCTCGAGTGAGCTATAATTTGAAAGTACACAAACGGGGGGAAAATATGCCCCTTCCTTCAGACTTCCTTACAGAGCCCCTCCTCCAACACACATGAACGCTCACATGACCAGAAAAGAGGGCACGAGATAAGTTTGTGCACAGATCTTTCGGCTGTACTCTGAACCCCGCACTGCTGCTGCATTCGTTTCTTGACTGGCGCTCCGGACGGGTAAGTTGTCACAGGCTGATTAAACCCAATTCGAGGCGTCTCTTGCCATTTTTCTTTTTTGAATGGTGACTTGGTAAGTGTAAATGACTGTCTTTTTTAAATTTAGTTTGAGTGTATTTCTATCTTCATCTAATTCCACCCCCACTATCTGCTGGCGTCATAGCCATAAGGAAGGGGTGGAGAAAAAGGGGGAGGCTGGGAGGGGGCGGGTAGACAGTCTCACGCATAACTTCAAAGAGACACCTAGATTAACATCAAAGGCTTTCACCAGTGTGAAATCACACCTGCCTGTTATAGCACCTCACATCAAGGGGCAAACATCAAAGGCTAATTAGATTAGATAACAAAGGGCTCTGAGGGACAGGGGCCAGACAACATAACTTCAAAGAGTACAAAGGGGTGTGAGGGAACAGGGGCCAGACAACATAACTTCAAAGAGACTGCCCTAATCAACACATCAAATAACTAAACAACAAAGGCACTACACAGGGGGGCATTTCACACCTACCTGATAACACACATCAAAGAATGGGAGGCGGAACATGGGAGGCGGGACTTAGCTCATTGACCAATGGAAGACGGACTTAGCTCATTTGCATAATTGGGGGCATATCACCTGTCACTTTTTCATGCATACTAATTGAAAACAGCATGGTTATAACTACTCACATGCAGAATTAGACAGTAAGAGGCCCCTGACATTAGGCCTATACTAAACATAGTAGGGCTTTTAACAGCTTGCCAACTTACAGGCATCCTCTGCATAGCAGTATGAATAGCCTTAAAAAAAAAAAAAACACTGTGGTAACGAGAGTCATATTTCTGACCCAAATGCCCAAAGTGAAGCCGTTCGTCCCATCTGACTGACCCAAGGGTTGGTGCTGGTGTGACAGGGAGGCTTCCAAGTGTTCAAAGCAGATGTCAAGCTTTCAGTTCATGGCTCGGTGGGGGGGGGCAGACCCACGTGAGACAGTATCAACGGCTGTAATGTTCAGTTTGAGGAGCGTCATTCTCTCTGGGAGCAGGAAATGGTGTCCATTCTCGGACCAGACCATTAATGTCATGTAGAGCAGCTGTTATGTGTTTGTGCCCTGATCAGCCACTCCTAGTGTGATGTGTCATGTCTAGCTGTAGTTTCCTGTTATGGTTTTGTAGTCCTTATCGTTTCCCCTCCAGGTGTACCCATTTGTAATTAACCCAGGTGTGTCTTGTCTCGTCATTACCTCATGTATAAGTATTCTGCTTTCCCCTTTTTTTTTTTCTTCGGCTACCGTCTCCTTTATTATGTTGCCTTGACTCGACATTGAGCCTGCTAACAGTCAATGGTAACGTAATATGGGGGCTCGTGCCAAACTGATTTGAGCAGGAATTTGGTGGTGGCCGCTGAGCTTAGTCCACACTTTGAATTATGGTTGACAGTGTCGTGTGTGTGGCCCATGTTTTATACCTTCTTGGTAAATAATTCTCCAATAAGGAGCGTTTTCATCCAGCTAGGGCAGCTGGACCATTTTCTATGGTTCCTTCCTTCGCCTGGTAGACACCGTCTATGCTGGTCGGGGTAGTAGGAAGACCCTGTCAGGCTCCTCCTAGGCCGGCGTATGTCAGCTAGTTAGTTATATAGGGGGTCTGATTGTGAGGGATGGAAACGTTAATAGGCTTTAGATTTTTTATTTATTTTTAAACACACGACAGTTGTTAATCTCTTGCGAATAATTTTGAGTGTGGATGCTTCAGAAGGTCATACCGGTGCTCTTCTCTATTTAGTGGATAGCGGTAGGGGAGCGGTGGCCAGAGTTATTAAGAACAGACTGTGCAGACGTGTAGGGTGAAGCCGGTTTATTTTATTTTTGTGTATATGTTAATTGGTTTACTTATCTTAAAGAGATTGCAACATTATACTCCTTTAAAAAAATTGCTCAATTCATTTAAACACATTTATTATGCACACAATAAAAACCTCAACAAATATATTGATCCTGGCTTAACCAGCGACCTTTACTCTATTGTTCATAAGCTCAGTAGTTTAACAACTATTAGAATTGTAGTAATTTCTGTAGACCAATTGTAATATAAATAATTTGAAACAGTTTAATAAAGAATGTTAAACTATATTTAAAAACTGTAATTGAACTTCAACTTATATCAATTATCTGATTCCAGTGGCCAGTTGGAATAGACAATCAACAAAGTTTCCATTTTGCAGCAACAGCGCAAAAGGTTTCAACCACAATTAGTATTATGTCTGAGTCTAGTTCTGTCTTATCTGTGTTTCGGAATGTGTTCAATACATTACGTTTTTTATTCATTATTACCATACAATACATAGATTAAGAATAAATGAAACAAATAAAACAACATTGACCTAATTGAGCAGACAGATTTTTTTGCAACCCTGATCTCCTCAGGCCGGTATTTTACGACCAGCAGTGATGCCTCTGAGGGTCTCAGCGTGTAAAACGGGCATAGGGTTTATACAAGTTCACAAAGATATCTTAACATACCAGCAATACAATTTAAAATGTATTGTTAAAGCAATATCATCTTATTTTCTTCTTACACCTACAGCGCACACCTTGAACAGTGTGCTTCTTGTTTAGATTTTCCTCTGCACACTCAGATGCAGGACATAAAAACACTCTTTTGCTATTTATTTTCATTTTGCAGCACATTTATACTATAATATATAATTTTGCTTTACATCTTTACATTATTTATTTTTCTCAAGTCATTTACTTTTGGTGAGATAACTAAAGTTTAGTTCATTTTACCCTGGCTATGGACTGATTCATTATTAGTTGTTACAAAACATACACAAGACGGCGGGTAGACAAACCAATATAGACCCCCCATACAAACAATTAGACAAACAAACATGAACTCGCAATAAACACCAGCGCGACAGCAAAGTTCATCCAGCTCAATTTAGTCCGAATTAAGAGGTTTCAGAGGGGGTAGGGAATTATAGAAATGGAGCACCTACTCGCGCATCCACCCTTGTACAAGTGCTAAGATCGTGCCTGAAGACCGTCCAAAAGCGATAACTAGCTTATCTTCTTGCGACACCACTACTCTATTCTAGTGGCGCCATGCTCCCCCGACCAGGAGAACATAGACTTTTTTTCGTTACCCTTTCTCTCCAAAAACAGAACAGTTAACTGTAGTTCCTACACGACCAGCCTATACACCCGCCATTGAGTTCATCACAACGATGAAACACAGTTTTGTTTCTACGCTTGCTTGCCACTGCCCACCCGTGATCAATTAGCCTATAATTGTATGTATGCACCCCGGACCGCCACCAGCTGGTCCAGCAACATAGGGAACGCTTCCAAACAACGTAGGAAATGTTCCTCCAGCAGAGTAGAGAGCTGTGGCGCATCGGGCGATGCACGCACCTCGCGCTGCCCCGGTCTTACCAGCAGTGCAGAAGACGGTCGCAAACAACGAGTGCTTTTAGACCATCTCGTTTTTAATAGAGACGGCGGTGGTGTGAGTTAAAGCTAACGGCCCGTAAACACTACAGGCGTCAGAAAAGCTTGAAGCTGGGCGTGTCCGAGGCTTGGCGCTTTCTCGCGCCCAAGGCGACCAACAACCAATCAGGAATCTCCCGCCCGCCCCCGGCATACAAAGCAAAAAAAAGCCCGGCTCTTCTTCACTATTGCCAAAATGGATGCCGGTTTTGTAGCAACGGTAGCGTTGGTTTATTCAATGTATCGCAATAGGCCACGTAAAGTGCGTCGCTGTTGGGTACATCCGATACTCAGAAAATGTCTGCAACGGGGGGAATACCACGTTCTTGTCCAAGAGCTCCGCCTGGATGGTGTACTGTTTCAGCAGTACTTCAGGATGAGCAAAGACGCGTTCGACGAGTTGCTCGGAAAAGTCGGTCCACTGATTGCAAAGGCAGACACCCGTTTGCGTTTGTCAATCGGACCCGCCGAGCGACTCGCCATCTGCCTACGGTACGTTTTGTGTATTTCTACTTATTTAATATGACTCTGTATATAAAGAAAGAGAATGCATGCAATGGATGAATGAAGTCTGTGATTTAGTTCAGATGAATGACATTAATTAAGATGGCTAGGTAAACGCAGTATTGCTCCACTGTGTGTGTGTGTGTGTGTGTGTGTGTGTGTGTGTGTGTGTGTGTGTGTGTGTGTGTGTGTGTGTGTGTGTGTGTGTGTGTGTGTGTGTGTGTGTGTGTGTGTGTGTGTGTGTGTGTGTGTGTGTGTGTGTGTGTGTGTGTGTGTGTGTGATGTGTGTGTCTGTGGTGTGTGTGTCTGTGGTGTGCAGTGTCTGTGTCTGTGATGTGTGTGTCTGTGGTGTGTGTGTGTGTGTGTGTGTGTGTGTGTGTCTGCCCGTGGTGTAATTGTGTGTATGTGATGTGTGTGTCTGTGGTGTGTGTGTCTGTGGTGTGTGTGTCTGTGATGTGTGTGTGTCTGTGGTGTGTGTGTCTGTGATGTGTGTCTGCCTGTGGTGTAATTGTATGTCTGTGATGTGTGTGTCTGTGTCTGCCTGTGGTGTAATTGTGTGTCTGTGATGTGTGTGTCTGTGATGTGTGTGTCTGTGATGTGTCTGTGGTGTGTGTGTGTGTGTGTGTGTGTGTGTGTGTGTGTGTGTGTGTGTGTGTGTGTGTGTGTGTGTGTGTGTGTGTGTGTGTGTGTGTGTGTGTGTGTGTGTGTGTGTGTGTGTGTGTGTGTCTGTGATGTGTGTCTGCCTGTGGTGTAATTGTATGTCTGTGATGTGTGTGTCTGTGGTGTGTGTGTCTGTGATGTGTGTGTCTGTGATGTGTGTGTCTGTGGTGTGTGTGTCTGTCTGTGATGTGTGTGTCTGTGGTGTGTGTGTCTGTGATATGTGTGTCTGTGGTGTGTGTGTCTGCGTGGCGTATAACCTTTTTTTTTTTAAATCTTGTATATTACTTTTTTCTCAGGTACCTGGCAACCGGTGACTCGTACAGGACCATATCATTCAGCTATCGGGTCGGGCATACATTACATTACATTACATTACATTGCATTTAGCTGACGCTTTTATCCAAAGCGACTTACAATAAGTACATTCGACCAGGAAGACACAACCTTGAAGAAAACAGAATCATATAAGAACATCAGGTTTCAAAGAGCCAATCGTTTCAAGTGCTACTCAACTGGCTTTAGATAAGCCAGTCCTTTATTAGTATATAAGTGCTCTGTTAGCAGTTCTTTGTTAGTCATTCTATCGCTCGAAGTGGAGTCGAAAGAGATGAGTTTTCAGTCTGCGCCGGAAGGTGTGTAAGCTTTCTGCGGTCCTGATTTCAATGGGGAGCTCATTCCACCATTTTGAAGCAAGGATAGCAAATCCACGTGTTTTTGCTGATGGGAACTTGGGTCCCCCTCGCAGCGAGGGTGCAGCGAGTCGTTTGGCTGATGCAGAGCGAAGTGCACGTGCTGGGGTATACGGTTTAACCATGTCCTGGATGTAGGAAGGGCCAGATCCATTCGCAGCATGGTACGCAAGTACCAGTGTCTTGAAGTGGATTCTAGCAGTTACCGGAAGCTAGTGAAGGGAGCGGAGGAGCGGCGTGGTGTGGGAGAATTTTGGAAGGTTGAAGACCAGACGAGCCGCTGCATTCTGGATGAGCTGCAGAGGTCGGATGGCACATGCAGGCAGACCAGCCAGGAGGGAGTTGCAGTAGTCTAGGCGTGAGGTGACGAGAGCCTGGACCAGAACCTGCGTCGCTTTCTGGGTCAGCTGGGGACGTATCTTCCTGATGTTGAAAAGCGTGTATCTGCAGCAGCGGGTTGTAGCAGCGATATTTGCAGTGAAGGACAGGTTGTTATCCAGGATCACACCCAGATTCCTTGCAGTCTGAGTCGGGGAAACAACAGAGGTGCCGATGTTGATAGTCAGGTCAAGAGAGGGACAATCTTTTCCCGGAAGGAAAAGCACTTCAGTTTTGTCAAGGTTGAGCTTGAGATGATGAGCGGACATCCACTGAGAGATGTCAGCTAAACAAGCAGAGATGCGTGCGACGACCTGGGTCTCTGAGCGGGGAAAGGACAAAATTAGTTGGGTGTCGTCAGCGTAGCAGTGGTATGAAAAACCATGCGGGCTAATGACAGATCCGAGCGAGTTTGTGTACAGGGAGAAGAGGAGGGGACCAAGAACAGAGCCCTGAGGGACCCCTGTAGTTAATTGACAAGGGTCGGATTCGGACCCTCTCCAGGTTACCCTGTAGGTGCGGTCTTTGAGGTATGAGGTGAGGAGGGAAAGTGCAGAGCCTGAGACTCCAAGTTCTTGGAGAGTGCGAAGGAGGATCTGATGATTCACCGTGTCGAATGCAGCAGACAGGTCCAACAGGATGAGGACAGAGGAGAGGGAGGCTGCTTTAGCAGTGTGCAGTTCCTCGGTGACAGCAATGAGAGCCGTTTCTGTGGAGTGACCTGCCTTGAAACCAGACTGGTGCGGATCCAGAAGGTTGTTCTGATGGAGATAACAGGAGAGTTGTTTAAAGACAGCGCGTTCAAGTGTTTTAGACAGGAACGGGAGGAGAGAGACAGGCCTGTAGTTTATAACATCAGACGGGTCGAGAGTGGGTTTCTTCAGGAGAGGGTTTAGTCTTGCCTCCTTGAGACTGTTTGGAAAGTGACCAGAAGTTAGAGAAGTGTTGATGAAATGGGTGAGAAACGGTAGAATATCAGGAGCGATAGTCTGAAGGAGGTTTGAAGGGATAGGGTCCAGAGGACAGGTGGTAGGGCGGGCAGAGGTAATGAGGGTAAGAACCTCACTTGGAGAGAGAGGGGAAAAGGAGGTTAGTGTGCCGGTTGAAGGTGGCTCAGGTGATCCGGCGGTGAGTAGAGGTGAGTCAGAAAAAGAAGAGCGAATATCGTCAACCTTTTTTTCAAAGTGATTAACAAAGTCGCTTGACAGAAGGGAGGAGGGGGAAGGGGCTTTGGGGGGGTCCAGGAGGGAGGAGAAGATGGAAAATAGTTTTTTAGGATTGGAATAAGAAGATTGGATCTTATCTTGAAAGAAAGTGCTTTTTGCCTGAGAGATCGAAGCAGAGAAAGAGGAGAGGAGAGCCTGATATATTAGGAGGTCGTCACGGTGTTTGGATTTCCACCATTTCCGCTCAGCTGCCCTAAGGACGGTTCTATTAGCACGCAGTGCGTCATTTAGCCAGGGAGCAGGAGGGGACTGACGAGCCGGCCGAGATGTGAGAGGACAGAGAGAGTCCAGAGAGGAGGAGAGAGTAGAGAGGAGAGTTTCTGCAGCAGAGTTTGGAGGCAGGAGTTGGAAGGAGTCAGAGGAAGGGAGGGCTGAGAGCACCGATGAGGCAAAGGTAGAGGGGGAGAGGGAACGGAGGTTACGGCGGACAAGTGCAGGATGCGAAGAGATTAGTTTGTTATGTTTGGAAAGGGGTAAAGAGAATGAAATGAAGAAGTGATCGGAGGTGTGGAGCGGGTTAGAAGAGAGGTTAGAAGTAGCGCAGTTCCTTGAGAATATGAGATCAAGGACATTGCCAGCTTTATGAGTCGGTGGGGACGGAGACAGTGAGAAAGCAAAGGTGGATAACAGAGATGTTAGTTCGTCTATCTTCCCCGTCTGGAGGTTGAAGTCTCCGAGAAGTACAGCGGGAGGGCCAGTTTCAGGGATGTGTGTGAGGAGATGATCTAACTCCTCCAAGAAGTCCCCCAAGGCTCCTGGTGGACGGTAGATAACAACAATGGTCAGTTGTATAGGATGGGTTACTGTGACGGCATACAACAGTGGCTGTCATCGTCAAGGAGGTTGCGGGTGCCATCTGGACCGCCCTGGTTGAGGAGACCATGCCGGTACCACAGACGGAGGACTGGAGAGCCATCGCTGCTGGGTTCCAGGAGCGCTGGAACTTTCCAAATTGCGTTGGTGCCATTTTTAGGAAGCACGTGGAATTCCGCTTTTGGAGAGGGCCTTTGAGATGGCAGTCTGCAGCTACCACCTGACACCGTCATCCCAGGAGCAGAGCGGCTGGGCCTTCTTCCCCATGTCTTCGATGGGGATGAGGCTTTTCCGCTGCTGGACAACCTGTTGCGTCCGTTCCCTGGACGTCAGCTCACCCGTGAAAGGAGGCTGTTCAACTACCGCCTCAGCCGGGCCAGGTTGGTGGTTGAATGTGCGTTTGGCATCCTCTCATCTCAGTGGAGAATGATATACCTATGATGGACTCCAACAATGCCACACACCGATCCATCCAACTGCGGGAGACCTTCTGCTCCTATTTGAATGAGGAGGGTGCAGTGTCATGGCAGCATAACGTGGTGTAGGGTCACCATGGCTCCTCCAAACCAAAAGCTCTTTTAAGAGCTACCCATTTTCTTTAAATATTCCAAATGAGCCATTTTAAAATCAAACATTCCTAATAAACATGTTTCTTGAATTGATATTATTATATTATGATATGACTAACAACTCTTTTCTTTCAGCCCTGTTTTTACTGATAAACCACTCATAATTTCAATAGGTTTTCACATGACCAATTACAGAAGAAAGCACATTATATATACCGACATACATGAAGCTTCTGGTATGTTGCAACTGACAAACCACATGAACAGGTGAAGACACAGTATAGCCATAACATACTTGAAATAATATTTTATTTGGTGAATTTGAGTGAAGTGTGTGTGATGAGTGAAGTGTGTGTGATGAGTGAAGTGTGTGTGATGAGTGTAAACAAATGTAATGTGGATCAGTACGTGTGAAAAAATTATAAAATTATACATTGTTCTCCTGGTCCACCTCAAAAATGAGCTGGTGTACCCCGAGGCGGACTCTTGCCCTGTGTGCCTTTGTCATCTGCCTCATGGTGGGCAAGAGGCTCTTGAAGAATTGAAAGTCCTCGTCCTCCTCCACCACTGGTGGGGTTGGCTGGGCAATTGGTCTGTAATTGGTCACAGCAGACAGCAGACTTCTTTCAAACAGGGAGATCTCCCTCCCCCTCCCCCGTGTTTTCCCCCGGACCTCAGCATTCTCCTCCATGCTGACTGCTGCTGGCTGACTGGCGGGCTGGCTGGCGGACTGGCTGGTGGACTGGCTGGTGGACTGGCTGGCAGACTCACTATCTATCTGGCTCTCTTCCTCTTCCACCAGGGTGGATGGAGGCAGGGTCTGCCGGGGGACATTGCTGGACGTCTCACGGTCTACGGTGAATGGGGTTAAAAACCCCATCACTGACATGAAACGCCAGGGCCTGTACCCCCCTGCAGACCCTGCCCCGCTTCTTTTGGCCTCCTTTTCCAAAAATATTTCCTTGCGGAACCTGTCCCTCAGACTCTTCCATCTTTTCTTGCAGACGTTCTCTAATGAAATGAAATGAAATAATAAAGTTAATAAATAATAAAGTGAATTTCTTTAATTTACTAAATTATTCCTCCATTAATGAATGCTATTTTTATGCTACATTCCATGCTGGCTAAATATACTGTCTATGCTTGATAGCTGTGAATCAAATCAAGTTTTATTTATATAGCACATTTATAAACGATTTTTGGTCGAGCCAAAGTGCTGTACATATAATAAAATTAGCCTACAGTAGAGACATTTTACAGCAAATACAACAACACAGATTGTTCAGAATATCAGTATGATATGGGAGTCAGAGTCGGAGGCGATGCATCGAAGGTGGTCACCACAATATGTTATTATGCTACATTACTAGCTGTCCGTTCAATGCTAAAACGAAGTAAACTGGATATAAACTCTCCAAACAGTTGAAAACCTACCAGTTTCACCAACTGTCTCTGCCACCTCCCGTCATGCCTGGTTCCTCCGGTTTAGGTCCCGGTAGGTGAACAGAGTACAGTCATACAAGACTGGGACATTTGCCACGGCAATGATGAATTTTTCCTCCATTTTCTGACATATGGAAAATAGTCAAGACCTGCATACACGCGGTTTGATTGGATAGCGCTTGTACTGGCGGGAATTAAAAAACGGGATTTGATTGGCTGACGCCAGCTTCGAGCAAGCATCGAGCCTCAAAAGTTGAACATTGTTGAACTTTTGACGCCGATAGACGCTCGCGAGGCTTGCAACGCCTTGCCATGCTACCCACAATGCAGCCTTTTTTGACGCCTGTAGTGTGTACGGGCCGTAAGAGACAAAAGCTGTGACTTTCTTCCTCTCAGCTGCACGGCTGCAGCCACCCAGACACGGGGGAATATTTAAACACACCCCCGCGGCTGCTTCTGGAGCCGTGCTCACAGAGGCGATGGGGGGAAATATCTCGGGCTGCTTATTTTTAACTGCTGTGTTTGGCCGCTGAAACCCCCAGAATTCGGCGATTCGTTCAATACAAATCTTTACATTGCTTTTAAACAGAAGCTCCACTTTACTGATGTATTTCTTTAAGGTTACTCTGAACATAAGCTTTGCATGCTTGTATGGTACTTCCGTTCCAAGCAGCTACACAGAGACAATCAGCCAAATGTTCATTAACCAAAAAACGAAACACAACCGCTCAGTTTCACAGGTAATTTTAGGATACCGTCAATCACAGATTCTGGTAAGGCAATGTCCAAATGTAGATTTGAAATTACACTTACCAGTTCTGAAGATGTATTGGTATCCTGCCGACAACGCCAATTTGTAAGGGAAACTTCTGCAGCAATGGAGAGTCAGGACTCAGAGAGACACAAGGAGAGTTGGAGCTTTGATGTCAAACACTGGTAGTTTATTACAAGCATCGGCCGGAGAATTCACAAGTCACAGCAGCAAAAGGTTCTGACTGCACGGGTGGGTTGTCATGTCAATTCTGATCAGCCTATCTCTTGATAGACCTTTTAACTAGTTTACAGAGAGCTAATCAGCATATTGGGGGAGGCGTAAACATCTGTGGAGCTAGAGGAGATTATCCCCCAACTAGAAATACTCAATCACTTGTCAGTGGTGTTTAGAAGCCAGCGTTCCCACAGCGATAAACCATTTTGTGACCGAGAGTTGAACTGGTTTATCAAGATAGCTGGAGCCTCCCATTCCTTAAGAGAGATAACAGAGCCAGGGTTTGGTCGTAAAACATCAACAGGCAATTAAGGTTAAATATCTTAGGAGTAAGGAAGAATTATTATTTGACACTTACGGCCCCTACACACGGTGGCGTGCGTTGCCGCTTCAACGCTTCTGCCAAGGCGTCAGCCAATCAAATCCCTCGTATGTAAATCTGACAGTACAAGCACTAGCCAATCAAACCGGGTGTATGTTGGGAGAGCCAGACCGCAGTTATTTCCCATATGTCAACAAAAGGAGGAGAAAATGATCGTGGCGGTAGGGAATCACCCGGTACTCTAGCCAGTCCCTCTTTACATACAGGGATACAAACCGGAGGAGCCAGGCATGGGGGGAGGTGGCAGAGACAGTGGGGGAAACTGGTAGGTTTTCGCTTGTTTGGGGAGTTTATATCCAGTGTATTTCGTTTGAATGGACAGCTAGCAAGCATAAGCCGCGTTCACACTGTGGTACTTTTCCCACAAAGGTTCATACCAACTTAGTTCATGCGAACTCTTTAGTTCTCATGAACTAAGTACAGATCGCGTTCACACCAGAAAAAGTCCCTGGGGTGGATTAGGCAAATTAAGCCGCTGACGTCACTTCTTCTTCTTCTGCTTTGGGTTTACTGGCAGGCCGCAAACCACTTCACGGCGTATACTGCCGCCCAAAGTCCCCGGCCGGAAGTCCCCGGAGTTGGGGACTGGCTTCAGTAGAAGCTGCTGGGAGTCCCAGCAGCTTCTACTGAAGCCTTCCGAGTAAATCACCAGAACGCCGACACCTCCTCATCGCCACCGCTCCCATGTTTTATTTTGTGTTGCCATAAGTTAGTCTCTCTGCGTTTCTGGGCTAATGCTAATAATGCTAATGCGAGGATACTAAAATGGCGGCTTCACAACACTTTTTGGGAGTTTTACGGGGCGTGGTTTGCAATTCGCCCAGCCAATCAGGAATATAGCTCTTTTCTCAAAAAAGAGCCGCTCGAAAGTCCCTGCTCTCTAGCAGGGACTTCCGAGGGGGTAAAAAGGTTCGCACGAACTACTTTTAGTACCGGCTCTTTTTGGTGTGAACGCGATCATGAACTAAGTTCGCATGAACCTTTGTGGGAAAAGTACCGCAGTGTGAACGCGGCTATAGACAGTATATTTAGCCAGCATGGATGTAGCATGAATGCTTTGCTTTGTATGTCCGGGGCGGGACATTCATGTGGTTGGTTGTTGGTCGGGCTGCTCGCGTTGACTCCCCAAGCTCAAGACACGCCCACCGCCAAGCGGCAACGCACGCCGCCGTGTGTAGGGGCCGTTAGGAAGAGAGAAGAAATATTCTCTAACAACGATCTGTCTGTGATTTGTTTTGTCTTTTTCTGTCTTTGGTTTCCTGTTTTATTTTGATAAGTGTTCACCCCCTGTCTTGCCTGTTTCTTTCTGTCTGTGTTCCCTCCAGTCTGATTACCCGATTGTGTTCACCTTGTTCCCCCTGTGTTTTCTCCTCCCTCCTCACCTGTCTCTTGTTTCGTTGATTAGTCTTGTGTGTATTTAAGTTCTGTTTTTTCTGTCTGTCATTGTTGGTTCCTTGTTTTGTCTGTGACTGTGTTCACGGGTTAGTGTTCTGTTTGTTTCTAAAACCTTGAAATAAAGGTATTTTTTCTGTTGATTCTGCATTTGGGTCCTGCCTGCTTCACTCAACCCTAACACAGCTATTTGGAGCTCCGGCCGGAGAATTCACAAGACATGTGCTGAGCCACGAGTTGACATAGCGGTTGCCAAACCAATTCTGAAGATCTTTACCCTAGACCCATGTATTTAGCTAGTTTTGGGAGAATAATCAACATTGTGCAAAACAAGATGAAGCTCTATAACACCTCTCTCAGCTGACGCCAACAGGCAGGGACAGGGAGACAGAAGACAGAGCACAGCAGCGGATGGTTGCAAGCCTGTGCTCAGTGAGGGCAGGACAAACTGATAAACTGGGTCAAAGTTGTGAGCCCAGGAACATATTTTCACCACATATCAAAAAGCGCATGTCCTATTTAATCATTAATCAGTCAGTCTTATAGTCCATTTAGATCCAAACAAAGTTGTGGATATTTGACTACAAACAACAGTGTCTCGCCACATAAGTTGAGTTATAATAGTTTTGTTTGAGGTACATGCTAATAGGCTAATAACTCATCTTTAAAAGCATGAACACATTCCAGGCTCTGCAAATGAGAACCAGATGAGTAGAAACAGGGAGGACAGAAAACGTACGGAGGACAACGAGAGATTAAGGTGTTGGACATAAACATGACAAAACATATGTGCATTTTTATGTATTTACCGTTCCTAAAAGCACTTTCACATATGCCTATGAACACATGAATCTTATCTGCTTAGAATTAACGGAATGTATGCTGGGACAAATAGTTAAAGTTCTAAAAAAAAACGGCAAGAACTTAAGATAGAAGAAGAAGAATTGGAGGGATGAAACCCTCTTTAATGGGCACACATGCAGAGCACACAGCACACACAGTGACATTGTGTTCTCTACTTTTAACCCATCCTAGTACCAGGAGCAGTGGGCCGCTATTGTACAGCGCCCGGGGAGCAATGGGAGATGGAACTAGAGTCTATATCTTTAATATTAGAAAAAGACAGTTGTAGATAATAAAGTGTCTATTGATAAAAGGGTTTATTAAAATCATTACCATTGTGATATGGCTTTCATGCTTGTAAAGTTGCTCTCATGATGGACAAAAAGGATGAATGTCATATTTGCTTAGCTTAACAGCCTTTGATATCCATGTTTGCTCATGGGTTTAGTCCTTTAGCTCCAACACTGCAGGCATGACTGGAGATCCTCCTGCCAGAGGACGCTTTGCTGAGCAACTGCTGACAGTCTCACACAATATATAGGAATGTGCACAGACCTGTAAAAGGGAAATATGCTCGCAAAATCTGAATTTGTATGCCTGTGAGTGTGAGTGTGTGTGTGTGTGTGTGTGTGTGTGCGTGCGTGCGTGCGTGCGTGCGTGTGTGTGTGTGTGTGTGTGTGTGTGTGTGTGTGTGTGTGTGTGTGTGTGTGTGTGTGTGTGTGTGTGTGTGTGTGTGTGTGAGAGGTGGGGGGTGATGAATGCATACTTGAGAGGTAACCATTGGGGGTGGCACCCCCTGGCCTTTAGGATGTCAGCATAATGGAGTAAAACTTTGGGACCTTATTGAGCTCCAGGGAGAGCCCATTCACTCCGGACAGCACCTCAGCCTCGGGCCATTATCTTAGCCTAAAATGTTTTGTTCTTTCTTCAGCCTTCAACAGAACAGTTAGCACAAAATAATGAACCCCTCTTCATCGATAGACTGCCCAATTCTCTTTTTTACTAATATTACCTCATACTAGAATCTGAGTAACAAGTGAAAATGTAAAGATAACATGATCTCAAGAGTCAGAAACTTGTGATACTTGAGTTTATTATTCAAATATAGACGTGCTCTATTAAGTGGGTGAAACACATCTGAATTTGAACATCTGAACAACTTATTTTCTAAATAATGTCCCGAAAACTATAAACATCTTAAAATGGGTAAAATATGTAGGCAAACAGAAAACATGAAATTGTTTTAACTTTAAAAATCCTAAAATTCCTTGCTTTGCAACTGGTCAGAAAAGGAATTCACGGTTAGCTCTCAAAAGGAGAACCATTGTTGTCTCATCTCATAAACATATAGTCCCTGCTTTCTATGAAGAAGTGGTAAGGGATATTTTTTCAACAAAAGCCCTTAGAAGGGTGTGAAAGGAGCTCCTTCGCACTCCTAAACGCCTGGACACAGTTGGAGGTGCCCCCTCCCCACTTCCCTGGGTCACTAAAGGCATTGAAGTTTTAGAGGGCTGCTACGGCAGATTACTCCACACAGCTGCCCCAGCACCGTGGAAATGAAGTTATGCCTCCTTGTCAGCTATGTTTTGTGTTCCCCCCCTCCTCCTCTTCTTCGCTCACTCCCTAAAACCTTACACCAGGAGGCCACCTTTGGATGCAGCAGGGAATCAGGGGAGGAAACTAACGGACAACTCCTATGCAGCCATGGCAGATAGAGAATCTGATTGGCTGATTAAATATTCCCTCTTTGCATCATTATTCAGAGGCTCGAAATCCCTGACATTCAACCCAGCGCAGCCCCTCTCCCATACCGTTCCCTTCCCCCATTAAACCTCAATCATAAATCAACCCCTCCTCCACCTTTCCCACCTCTAAGCTCAGGGTACGGCCTGCCTCAAGTCCATCCCCCAGCCTTCAATTATTGTGGGTCACTGGGGTTTTTCACTTCACTTTGGCTAAGTTTGTTTATTTTCGGTCAATACAGAACTCCAAGTAACCTATGACACCATGTTTAAAAGTTTGAAATAAGAGTCTGGTAATCACACACTTATTTCAAGGATTACAAGCAATACAACTCACGCTTGCTCAATCCAATATACTCCGAAGTTTTGACTGCTACAGTCTGATTTTGTACGGTATGAGTATGACCTAATGGTGGCTAATGTGGAGCTAACGTTAGATACTGATGAGTCAGTGTCAGTGCCTAACTAAGTCACTGATACACTATGTTGATCACATCTTACACATAGACATTTCAATGGTTTATTTAGAAAACCACAGGATATTTATCTATCAGTATATTTCACTGTTCAGAAAAAGTCATTTAGTCTTGTTTCAAGACAGTAGCCAAATGGGTGAATTTTCTTTTAAGTTAAGATCTTATAGAGCTTCAATAAATGGTTAGTTTTTTTTAATAGACTTATCATTTATTCTATAAGATATAGAATAATAATAAGCGCTTTGGGATTTGTCTCGGCAGATGAGAAGCGCTAAATAAATGTAATGTATTATTTATTATATAAGAACATAGAAGAAAAAATGCTTTATACAAGTTCGATAAGACTAAGGAGACGATTTTTTGTTTTGTCCGACCAACAGAAACCGAAATATTACTTTAATGATGATTTGAAAAATGCAAACAGAAAGATTTAAACATTTGATTTGCTGGGATAAGCAAACATGTTTTAAATTATTTTCCTTTCCAAAAAATGATAGTAAAATCTAACAATGAAGAAATCCAACACTAACATCATTTAGATCAACAACAATGGTCATGACAGTACTACTCCATTATTTCCACGAAGGTCTGTGATATAACAAGTTGAGAGAAACTGATAAAACGTCCCAATAAGTTCTGTTTTGCAAAGTAGTCCCAAATAATTTCTCTTGCCAAAAGCTTTTGTAGTCATTTTAATGTACATTCACTGTGATAATAAAATGACGTAGTAGGGGGAAATACTGAGTAACACTCCCATTGCACCAGTGGCCAACAGAGAGAATATAATGTCTGCAAAAACTATCCAAAGTAGGGCTGCCTGTTTTTCCTTGGTGTAACCTAGAGCAGGACGGTTTGGGGCGGGGTAGAGGGGTAGAGGGGAGGTGCGGGCCAAGCATCACTGTGAGTTATGATGAGGCAATTTTAATGATGTTCAGGTCCCTGCACCAAAGGCCCCATTTGACTCTTTTCTGTTTCGCTATTGGAAAAAAAAACAACATTCCTATTTCCTTTGGTGCCAAAAGTTAATTGAAAACATTTCAGGGCAAAGTATGGTCTGGGGCCCCCATATGATTCTCATCCGTTCATTATCCTCAACAATGATAAAAAGGCATTACAATTATTAATGGTTGGAGCAGAGGCCTTCTCTCTTAAAGTGACAGTGTCAAGCTTTTGCTTCTTATAACAAAACGCCTGCACTACTTCACTTTGTTGGTATTTTTCTTACAATTGCTGCCATAGTAGGATTTATTATTTGGTTCTGTTTTTATGAAGACAGTTTAAAGCCTGATGATAGCTTGTGTTTTTCAGTTGAGTCATATAGTATAATAAAGAGTGCAGCATATGTTAGAAGTGGGAGAAGACTTCATCTAATTGTAAGATAACTAACTGGTAAACAAATGTATCAGCAGGAGTTGGACTGAGCAATAAAGCTGAACTTTCTCACATAACTCCTCTGGGATAGCTGTCTCCCCGTGCTCCCCCACTCCCTGAAAAGGGTGACAGAGTGAATGAAGTGCCCCAGCATTGTGCTGCTGCACCATTGTGTATTTTTTCATCTCCATAATAGAGGTGCCACTCGACTTCTCTTCCAATAAATGGGCTGGAGGGCCCATCTCTTTTCCTTGAAAAGCAACATGGCTGCCATCAATAGTTTCAAGACCCATTATCACAAGTGAAGGAGGGGACGCTGGCTTTGCTGTGAGTATAGAGAGCTGACAGACTCATAACAGGAGTCACAAGCATGTAAACAGGCGGATATGCCATCACTGCTATCACTTATTTAAAAGAACATCAAACTATGTAGCTTGAAATCATTCAAAAAAAATCCATTATACTGTAAGCACTGTTTTGTAAAAGTAATCTTTCTTTGGAACCACCGTCTAGAAATGTTTTTTAAAATGATCATGGTTAGCTTTGGAACTGTTGTTGATTTATCATGCTACTTTAGGGTTATTTTTAAGATTTTAAAGCAGGTAAACACTTGATACCTAAATAGTGCATGACAGTAAAGCTTGGGTAAATATCAAGAACATCTAAAGGATTTTGACTTGTGAGGAATGTTTTTGGCTAAGGCCGCTAAAAGCAAGTAAAGTTTCTGACCTGGTGAATAATTGTGTTAAAGGCTGGTCCCAGTTACATTTTCCAACCCTAACAAATTGTCAAATGAAAACAAAAGTAAAACAAATCTGATGTTAACTTTGTAAAACTATTACTGTGATCTTTAAATTCACCTTAGTTAATTAACTTTCTGAGAAAAATAACAGATTAGTGTAAATTACCCTTTACAGTCCTACAATCAATGTGTTAAACCTGACACTTTCAAATGAACTGAGAAATAAACTTACGATTACAAGTTAAAGACAGAGCCACAAAGAATCCAAATGAATTATTTAAAAACTCTCTTTTATTTAAATGTGCATGTACATTCAGCGGAGTGTGTTCATAATGGGCACTTAACATCTCCACTCACCCAAACACAGACATTTTATTTCCCTCAGTGTGTCTTTGTGAAGACTTCAAACAAACAAACTGAGCCAACAGCTTCTTGGCTCCATTTGGGCTGCAATCCCCCAGGAGGAGGGGTCTACCTTTTCTCTCGTCTGTTTGAACAGTTTTTAAGAATTAACACTTGATACCTTAAGCAAACATCCATGTTTACGAGGTCAAGTGTATCACTCTCAAAAGCTTCTTGTTTCAGCATTATCCTTCCTGGGATTTAAACACATTGCAGGGGCTTACAGAAACTTTGGTTTTGAATGAAGGGGTTGCGGAGAAAGTCTCTGTAAAGCGGGTAAAAGAGAATTGCTCTGCTTTCCCAGCACACCTCTGAATTGGTCAGGATGAATAAACCCAGTAGTAAAACGTTCAGACGGTTATTTTCCTTCCTCTGTGGTCATAATGCAGTTAAAGAGTGGGACTCACGTATTCATACAGTGCAAATCTCTTGTCACTCATATAGAAATATCTTGACAAAAATATGTTTTATACAATATACTGTACAATTTATCTTTACATAGCTGATAAACACAGAATAGGCTCCTTCAGCATGGTCATTTTCGCCACTGAAACATGCCAAATGCTACTAAGTGATAAACACTGTCCTGAATTTTATAAACGTAATGCTACAAATCAGCTTTCAAGCGATGAATGTAAAATACCCAAATGTTAGTTTAGGGGAGAAAGACAGTTTCTAGGGAGCTGATTTTGAGCAAGACCACTGACTTTCTGCTTTTCAGATAAATTTGGTCAAAACCAAAATGGTGGTCAGGATATTTAGAACAGTCCGACAAGGTGGGGAGGCACTGGAGTTTTCCTCATATATATATTCCTCCTGGTCGATATAATCGTCCTCAGAGTCTTCCTCAGTGTCTGAAAATCCGCTTCCCGCGAACCTATCACTGGAATCGGAGCAGAACGTTTTCATGCTGACTTTTATGTACTCGCAAATGTTCCTGTCCGTGCCATCACACACACAAGTGTCGAGCTGCTGCGCCTTCGGCATTGTGCGCATGTTGGAGATCACTCTGCGGCAGTCTTCCGAGCACCTTTCCCCTCCGAAAAGTTTCCTGCAGTGGAATAAATAGTCCCTCATGGCGGAGCTGCAGTAGTGGTCCCCCTCGCACTGCCGCCGGGCCTCGGTGCAGCCCACGGTGCTGGTCCGCGGCAGGCACGGCTCGATGGCCTGTTTGGTGCTCCTGCACACCGGGTCCGTGGCGCAGTCGCAGTCCTCCAGAGCCGGGCCACCTTGGGTCATATTGAGCTGGATCAGAGAGGATATGCAGTGGCTTGGACACTTCTTGCGGTCCCCACTGAGGACAGAGGAACAAGCATAAAGGTACTGGTCGTAAGCGTAATGGCACTCCGTCTCTCCGTGGCACTTCAGGATGGCTTTCCAGCAAACCAGCCGACGACTGTGGTTAGGAGATCCTACACAGAGGCCGATTATTAGGAATAATACGCTGCATATCAACACTGCTGTCCGCTCCATCAATATGGCACGACTTGCCATGTCCAGGAAGATTGATTCTTAAAAAGGTTAGACTTCATGTGTGCTTCTGTAGTTCCATCACGCTGCGTCAAAACAAGGATACTCCCAGATGGTTTCATATCATGTCACAGTTGGGGACTTGAAGTCAGCGAGACGCCACAAAGTCAGCAACAACAAGGACGGCCACAACATGATAAGATCGAAAAGTTTCAGAGTTCAGAAAAAGTTTCCGGTGCTCGCCAGTCCCGGAGGTTTCACACTCATAGGAACAACTATGTCGTTCAGGACCGACAAAGACGAGGAAAAGTTAGGATTCACTTTCAGATCTTTTTCCCAAACTCCTCCAAAGTACCGCAATTTATCCCAAAGTCACCGCTTTCTTTTCCAACCCGCATCCAGCCTCTGAGCAGCAGACCTTTGTGATGAGGCTGTGCTGATGGGCTGATAAGGGTACTGCAACCCTCGCCTCTGATTGGTCCAAACTACTGTTGTGATTCTGTCGTCACACACGGGCGCGGTGCAGAAGCTAAACTGGAGTAAAAGGAAACATTCAGCAACATTAGTTTGTATCATCTCATCATCATAGAAAAAGACTTTTTGAAGGCCCACAATTTAAATGATTAATTATATTTATAGGGTTATAGCTATTTTTCACAGTGATAGAGGAGGAAGTCTACTCAGATTTTGAAGTAAAAGTTGAAATACCAAAGTGAAGAAATGCTTCCCAAGTAAAAGTCATGCTTTCAATGAAGAGTATTTATTTATTTATTATGCAAAATTGATTTAGTCTGTATTGAATTATAATAATTGCTGCAATGTGTGCATCATTTACATGTTGCAGCTGGTAAAGGTGGAGCTAACTTTAACTACTTTATATACAACTTGGTAGCCTGTCAATGTTGCATTTTGGGTTAATAAATTATTACATTTTATCTTAATCTATAATCTGTAATGTTAATATTATTATTCAAAGCAAAGGGTAGAAGTATAAAGTCCACAAAAACCGCTAAATGTACTGGGTTAAAAGTAGATAGATGATCCATTAATCTCTTGCTTTTTAATTATGCTTCTACAAAGTTTCTAATTCTCATTATAGTTCAACTGCTGTAGTCTCATTCTTGAATAATTGCTCACCCTGCACTGAGAGCCGAATATAATAAAGCACAGATTCTCTGGAAAACACTAGCATGGAGTTGCCTCCCCGCAGGGAGAGACGACAGCTGTTATAACACATGCAGCTCCTGTCTTACTCTTTCCACCATGAAACATTGTGTAGCTAGTATACAGCACTGCACATACACATTTGCAAACACCAATAAAGACGTGACAGCTTGGAGTTTTAAGACCAATGGTTTCCTGATATGGAGCTGGGAAAGAACCAGAAGCCTTCACATGAGCTATGTAAAAAGAATAAAAACACATTTGGCCGTTTTTTACTGCTCCTCAGTGCAAATGCAAGCAGCGGTGTGAAATCCTAATGACCTAGTACTTTACCTTTTGGTAAAGGGTATTTCCTACTTCCTAACAATAACACTTAAGGGTGTGAAGAGGAATAACAACTACAACCACACACTGTAAACAAACATGAAGCCGCAGGGAGTGTAAACAGAATGGATCTGCGGCCTTGAGGCCAGCAGAACAAAGAGTAGAAAAGAAAAGCCCTCAGTCGTTGAGATAACTGTTCTTCTGACCCCGTCACATCACCACACTATGACCACAGAGATCTGGCAGCTCTCAGGGGACCCTCAGACCCCCCGATTCCAATTAGAGAGATTAGAGAGGAGTCAAGACAAGTGCAGAAGAGTTTCTTAACCAAACAACCCGGAACACCCCCCTCCACCTCCTCCAGCTGGCATACCACAGCAACCGACTGCAGACTCAATTTACGGCAACATCAAAGTGGAGGTTGGAGAATGCCCAAATGGTGAACTGCACAAGGGTCTGCATTAACTACAAAGGGCCTGACATCCGAACGGACAGTGACGGCCAACACTGGATCCTAACAGACAGATATGGCTGCTCTGTCACTGCTGTAGACGTGACGATTACACATGTTTTCCACTTGTGTGCAACGTTTAGAATCAGAATCAGAACTACTTTATTCCTCCCACAAAGGGGAAACTTACATTTTAGTATCTCTAACTTTGCCCTCTGTTGAGCCACACACTTGTACAACGCTTTCTTTCAGCAACAAACCAAAGAACACACCCTGGCCTCAATCGCATTGTGCTTTCAAGAAGGAGCTCATAATGCTAGCAGGACCAACATCCCATCAGTGTTGGAGGGCATCCAGACGAGAACAACGGGCAGTCAGTGGAGCCAGTGGCTCTGTATGATGGAGGAGGCAGCAGCTCTCCCCCAATCTGTACCTCTTAAATGACTTGAATACATCACTTTGATTCTGTACTTGTACACCAAAGATTGTTCTCAGGGAAATATGAGGCCAATGTCCTTTGCAGTCTTGTCCTCTATTTATTTCAAACGAGTACCTCCGGATATGCATCCTGTACATGCGGTTTTCATGGCGACGTGCATATAATAGTGTTTCCAGAATTGGAATGTGGTTCCCGAGAGTGGATTTGTAAATACTCATGCAGAGACAGACATGCTCTTCAGTTTGTCTCCACTGCTGTCAGAAGTCATTACACACAAGCTGCTATGCCAGAACAATTCCCTGCACGTTGTATTCAAGTGCTTCCAAGCTCAGAGAGAGGCAGAGAGAGGGGAGGCAGGACAAGGAATCAATACTAAGAACCGGCTGACTGTTTTTCTGCCTGCATTTATTCATTTTTCTGTGGCTCTTGAAAACCGCTCAGATGTCTGCCTGAGACATACTCATTGTGTCTCCATTCTTTTCACATGAAAGGGAACATTCATGTGCTTTTGGTGAAAACAAGAACATAACTTGCATGCATCGTCAGGAAGAGCAGTAACGTGTCCTCTTGAATCAAGTCAAAAACAAGACAATGCAGCCGTTTGGTTTTCTCCTTAAAGATCAGACGAGAGGGATCGGATCACATGGATCAAAGGTCCTTTAGCCACATAGCACCATTATGTCAGCCTGTCCATCAAACTAGTGGATTGATTGCAACATTGTGTACAGAAATTCCTTATCTCCTGAGGATGGATCCTAATGACTACGGTGATGCTTTGAAGTTTGCTGTAGTGCCACATTGATATTCACATTTGTTTTCTTTGTGGGAAATGTGTCAACTACTATTAAATGAATCATGATGACATTTGATATAGATGGTAGGATGAAGCTGACTTTAGAAATCCCCTACTTTTCATCTCGTACCACCAAATAGCATAATATCTACAACATTAATGATTTTAAATGGCATACAGACATTCTGTGTTCCCAGAAGATACATCCAAATGACTTTGGTAATTGTCTTTCTGCTATCTATACTCTTGGCAGGCCAACACAATATCCTCTCTATGTGGTCCGTATGTTGTCTTTGCAGACTCTAAGACAACCCATACTGTTATCTCAGCCGAGATCTTCCAGGATGGTACCACATCTGAGAGAGCGTCTCTCTGGGGGAAGCCACGCACCATAGCAGGAATTTGTTTTGACTTTGAACTCACAGAAGAGAACAGAGCCACAAACTCAAACATCGGTCATTGTGGCTGTAAAGAAGGCAAGAGTACTCCGAAGGTTTTTGTTTTGTTGTATTGGTTTCCAATCAGCAAGGATTTCAGATTCCTCTGGCTTGTATCACAGAAAGGAATAGCATCAAGACGGGGAGTAAAGCTGCATAATGTTACACAAAGTTGAATGTTCTGGCTGTTTCACTTTAGGGTTCTGCAGAGAAGCAGAGGGGACTGTAGAATCAATCAAGCAATGTTTATTTATACAGCCCAACATCACAACTGTTACATTTGTCTCAGTGGACTTCACAGTGTGTACAGAATATCAGTATGGCAATACGACACCCTCTGTCCTTAGACCCTCTGTCCTTAGACCCTCACATCGTACAAGGAAACACTTCCGGAGAAAACCCACAGTTTAAAGGGAACATGGGAGAAACCTCAGGGAGAGCAACAGAGGAGGGATCCCTCTCCAGGACGGACAGACGTGCAATAGATGCCGTGTGTAAATTGAAAAGATAATACATTTGCAACATAGGTAGTCCAGATGTTAGGAAATGCATGTGTGTATAATAGGAAGATGAATCCACGAGGATATCCATCCAGGACCGATGATCCAGGACCACAGCAACAGGCACAGCCACGACCAATAGATTGGAACAGGGAGTAAAGCTTGAGAGAGAGAAGAAGACACTGGTTTTGTCATCACACAGGCTGGTAATTGATAGTGGGTGCTGTAGATGTAGTAAAATGTGTGTTTTAGGCACAATGGAAACTCTCCAGGGACTCTCAGGCCTGCAGTATAGAGACACTTATAACAGTGGTCAGGCAATGATAAGATAACAGAGCCATTTCTCTTCAAAGAGGAGAACATAATAAACCATACAAACTTCATCACAGGTAATGAGAGGATGTGTGGGTACACAATCAGTGGGGTAGCTTTTACGAATGGAAAAGAGACTAGTTTGAAACATGACCTCTCCTCTTTAAACTCCAATGCTGTGTCTGAAGTCAGGAGGCTTGTTTAATTGACTCAGCGATATCAGTGCTATGTTATGTTCAGAAACATAAAAACAAGGCAAGGCAAGGCAAGTTTATTTATATAGCACTTTTCAACACAAGGCAGTTCAAAGTGCTTTACAAAAAACGAAAGACATTAAGAAAATGGCATTTAAAATCAGTCATTAAAAAGAAAAGATAATAAAATAAACATTAAAAAGAAAAAATACATGGATAAAAGTTACAGTGCAGTTTAAGATATGAAAAGTTCAATTAAAAGCAGCGACAAAAAGAAAAGTCTTCAGCCTGGATTTAAAAGTAGTCAGAGTTGCAGCGGACCTGCAGGTTTCTGGGAGTTTGTTCCAGATACTTGGAGCATAATAACTGAACGCTGCTTCTCCATGTTTAGTTCTGACAGGTTCATCAGGCAGCACAGTCTCTGCTGTGGCCAAAAGAATATCTATGACGGAGGACATTAAAAATAGACAATGTTGGGGATTGATGTAAAGATCGCTTCCACTCTCATATTAGGCAAAAGCTAAAGCTAGCTGTGTTCCTGCTTCCTGTCTTGTTGCTACATGTGGCTGCTGCCACTCAACTCTCACCCTCAAGTAAGACAACAAACAAAAAGGTCATGTTTTCCTAAAAGATATGAGATACTTTAGTCACAGCGAGAAGGGATCGTTGTGGGATTACTACTCTGAGTATACATATTGCCAGTCTCTCATCTTCGTGGAACATTCTGTAACAGTCCCTCTGGCATCCTGCCAATGTTGGGCACATTTGTGCTCAATCTGTAAGGCGTAGCTACTGTTTTAGGAGGACGAAAACGAGATGTAACCTGAGGCTTCACTGACATTTGACTAATCACAATGTTTAAGCAAAATTGAAGAAGCTTGCTGAAAAGAATGTGCCACTGGTACGAGATCATCTTCCTGCCTACCTCATGAGTATTCTTAGGACTTCAGACCAGACATAGGAAACATGTGGGCTGACTTTCTGATGAACAATTGCAGATGCATTTGGAAAAAGTGTATATCATTCCGTCTCAGTGTAAAGGCAGGAACAGATCTGTAATACCTGCAGAAGTGGATTACATAGCAGGAGTGATACATCTCTCATGTTATCCATGCAAACATATCCAAGAGCATCCTTTGGTATATATTGTGTTTTGTTCATGTGGATTGAAAGGCCTATAGTTTGGTGGTAAGATGTCCTCCATTTACACAACAGTTATTTTTCCTAAAATGTAACGCACATCCTACAAGCGGAACATTCTGGTTTATGAAGAGTCTGGTGGTCAGAGTGCAGATGAGGCTGTCTTCAGTGACAGTAACCACATGCTCTTAATCCAAACACACCCACACAACCCTTAAGGTACAGCACCAGCGGTGGTCCGGTTGTATTGCACCAATCACAGTATATATCAAGATAAGGAGGATAGATTGACTTTTTCCCAATTCTTTTAAATATACTACTGTTCTCGATACATCATAAATAAAACAAGAAATATCTTCTTAGAATATCCTTTTGCTCTGTCCATTGCCAGCTCTTTTGCTCCGATTCTCTTTTAAGCAGATGCTCCAGACATGCATGAGAAAATGGACATTTAATAAAATCTGATATCGAAGGTAAACATGAGAGAATTGACTGGCCTAGCTTAGTGCAATGTAAGCATTAATGTTGCCTAGTAACATAACTTCACTTGGCTTATAAACTGCAGTAATGGTTTCTCCTATCCAACTTGGCTTTATTACACAGTTTTGGTTACAGTCTTAGACAAGAGTTTTCTCCAAACCGACATTGGAACTATGGGTAACCAGAGACTCTCTCAGATGTCAGTTTGAATTTTATACTTTGGATGTACAAACATATAATGTTTTCTACGAAGGGACATTGGACTGTTAACTCCAAAATAACATAATTTCACAGGGTTGACAAGATAGGGAACGCAGGAAGTAACAGGTACTAATATGGGTTCTTTCTGGCTGAAGGCTGAGGCAGTATTTGGATTAGCAGTTAGCTTCAGTCAGGGTGGTCTTGGATACAGAGTTTATGTTTCATTTAAACATGGGCTTTGTGGGTCTGCATACTGTCAGTGTGCTGAGAAAAACCATGCTGATGAGTTAAACAAGAGGTGGGATGCTAAGTCAAATGTGTGGTCTGATGACTGAGGTTATAAAACCTTTTTATGGTAATCAAACTGGCAGACAGAATCTTAAATAGTTGAAGTCTCCGGCTGGATAGATACATATAGTTACAGTTAGGAATTGCATGTCCTGCTCATCTCCACCTCCTCTCACGGCTTTTCAACTCTGTAATTAAAACTAGAATAGAGCCTATACAGCCATAGCTGTTTGGGATAGGCATGTTGCTGCTTTGAGCTAAATGCTAACATAGATGCCAACACATCACAAGGACAGTGGTGACAAGCTGATTTTCAACATCTCACATTAGCATTTTAGTATGCTAACTTTAGCTTTTTAGCAATACATTCAAAGTACCACATTGTGAGGTATTTCCCTAAATCCACAGATGCCAACCTTATAGTTTAGCCACAGCAAAAGTCAGAGGATCAAAGTCAGTAAGATGAATCCTCTGGAGACCATGAATGCCTGAACATCCAATAGTTGTTGAAATATTTCAGTTGTGACCAAAGTGATGGATCGACTGACCGGCTATAGCTTCAAAGATAATCAACTACTTTATTTTTCCAATATTCTGCATAACCACTAATTGGAGGATATCTTGTCTTTGTGATCTTTCTTACAATCCAGCTAAATGGAGATGGGCTGCAGAGAGGGGGCGGCTGTTGAGTAAGCTGTCAGCTGCACAGACACACCACTATAACACTCTTCATCAGAGTGTAAAGTAAACAGAGCCTGTCTGGACATGGACAGACAAGGAAGGGCTACAAAAGACAACAACAGGTACTGACCTGTCATGGAGCAGAAAGGGAGGACACAACAGTGGTGCTAAGACCATATTGTTTTATATCATGCATTATTCATTTATACTAAGAATAGATCAGTTATCCAATATTATATTATATAATAGGTATGCTTCTACCACTTTTTTAAAAACCATGTTATTTTAATAAGACATTGTTCTGCTTTTGTCTAGGAAAGACTAATTGTCGGACAGTGATGCAGCTAGATGTAACAAGTTGCTCTTTTGGGAGGGGGGGGGGGGCAGGAAAGGCCTTACCATAGAAGACACTACATAGAAGGTAGTGTAGGTAAGAATGGAGAAACCAGCTCGAGTGCGCTAGAATTTGAAAGTACGCAGCTGAAAAAAATCTGCCCCTTCCTTCAGACTTCCTCACAGAGCCCCTCCTCCAACACACACGGACATGACATGACCAATGAGGGCACGAGATAAGTTTGTGCACAGATGGAAGGCTGACAGGCAGGTAGGCCATCCAGGTATTTTAGCCAGGCCGGCTCAGATGATTGGTCATGCTTTTTACAGTACCACAGCTTCCACAGATGATATGTTTTAATGTATTTATTGTCAAAGCATTTAATGTATTCATTGCTATCGGGATGTTCAGAGCATTCCATGGAATATAACAAAAAGTGTGTCTGAAGTGAATTACCTACCCCACCTTTAAACAGTATGATTATTATTCAAACCAAGATATCTCATCTCTTCTAGTTCTCTATATATGAGCACACACACTAACATACACACTCACGCACACAAACCACACACACAGTAGCAAGGGGAAAATAAACAGGCTGGGTTTTGCTTTTCCTGCTGAATCTAAATATTGACTCAGTAACATATAATCATACACGGTCTGAACAAAATCAAAAATAAACAAGTGTGCCTGTAATGCGTGAGTGTTTGTGTGTTTCATGGGCACTGAGGCCCTTGAAAGCTGACACTGACAAACGCACATAAGAAAGTGGACGTGGTTCCGTTTTAACTGGATACCAGACGCGAGGGCTTCCATCCAGCTACATCATGTATTTTCTTATTCTCTTTATACACAAAAAAAGGTTCCATCGAAAGCAGTTATCCATTTCTGATCCAACATCTGCTATCAATCCACATGACTCACATGCAATATTCAAGAGGCTTCAGATTGCCAAGACATAAGTACATTTCCATTGTGCTCTCAGAGGAGTTTTTCCCTTCAATGCCAAGTTTCCAAGTGACATAAGCAGCCAGAAATCCACAAAACAGTGTTACTATTGTGTTGTAATGTTATTAAAAGCTCATACTGTATGTTTTCCCTCTTTGCTGGAAGCTACAGTACAACATCAGCAGAAATATAGTGAACACTGACTTCAAATGCATTGTGCTCGAGCCCAAACAGCCTGTTTTCTTGAATAAGCATGATTGATTGAATGTGGCGTGTGTGTTAGCATACTGTTCGATCTTCTGTTTTCTCAGTGATTCTTCATGGCTCATTAGTGATGTGGTAAAGCTGAAACATGTCTGGCTCTTTCAAAGCCTGTCACAGTGCCCTGCTGGTGCCACAAATCATGAGAGGCTGACCAAGAGACACGGAGGCAGAGAGAAATACAAGTTGTTATTGGACTCAGACAAAAAGGACCTTTTCTAACTTGTGTTCTCTCTGGTTCAATAAATGCATTTATTTTATGTATTGCCAAATTAGAAAATCCATATCCATTCTTATCTGTCCATTTATAGATAATAAAATGTGCCTGCAGCGGCTCTGTGCTCAATAGATCAGACTGTGTCTTTGGCAGCTTCGTCCAGGTGTGAATGCGTGTAAACATCCTGTTATACCTCAGACTAAAAGTGGTCTATTAGCCCTGTTGCTTCCAAAAGCTATTTCAACAGATGGACAATTGAATTAGACAATCTTCGTTTGGCCTGAACGTGTATGTGGGGGATGTGTGGTGGTGACAGAAAGTCTGATTTGGATGGGAACACAAACTATACACAAGCTTCTAGCACATTCAAATAAAATAATAAAAATACATAACGATGAACATGAGCATCTTTTCAATCACCTTTATTTAAAACACTTACAGCAGCAGGATGGAAGGAGCACAGTGTGAGGCAGGCTCAGTAGGCCCAGTTTGTAGAAATGAGTAGAAAGCACCGTACAATGCACATCCTGATTGAGCCGCTTGGTTGTGATTGTAGTCTGTCAAAGAAACACAGAGAAAATGATACCACACTGTTTGCTTGATAATGCCTGTTGTAAAGAATCCTGTGTACATTTGCGTCAGTTGTATACCTCATGTGTTATGCTTCTTATAGATGGAAAGATACTCCTGCACATCATCAGGGGATCCCAGAACCACAGGGACTCGCTCATGGATGCTGGTGGGCTGGATGTCCAGAACATTCATGGACCCTGTGGTGGCCATGCCTCCTGCCTGCTCCATGATGTAGGCCATGGGGTTGCATTCATACAACAGCCTCAGCTGCAAAGAGAGAAGCAAAACATACGAAGGACTTGATATAAAGATTCGTAACAAATTTGGATTTTTACTTCAACTTCACATGATCTGACGTTTCTTTAAAAAACTCCATTCCTATCAGCTCCAGTGCTTACCTTGCCCTTTGGACTCTTGGTATTAGCAGGATATAAAAAGATCCCTCCATACACTAAAGTACGATGAACATCAGCTACCATCGAACCAATATATCGACTGCCATATGGAGAAGAACCATCCTAGAAACCAAAGATGTAAAAATGAAAGTCAGCATGTTATCTCATATACAAAATATATTGTTGCAAATTCCACATTGTATGCCTTTCCAATAATATAGTGTTTCAATGCAACAGTCTTTACTTCTGGGAATTTCTTCTTTTGTAGGTACTCTGACACATCGGGATAAAAATGCTGAGCATATCCCTCATTCAAACTGTAGATTTTTCCCTTTTTCTTAATCTTCACATCTCGATCCACCAGGATGAACTCACCAATAGACTGTAAAAAGAAATACAAGAAAATGATTTTGATTTTGAAAATCAGAGTCAGAATAAGGACACAGCAAACTGAAATAAGTAACATAAAAGGAACGATTTGAACACTTTTGACGCCATCTATGACAGTACAACTTACCGGGTCCAGCATGAAGCAGTTGACTCCCTGCCCGGTGGAGAGGACCATCATGGTGGCGCTGCCGTACAGAGCATAACCAGCTGCCACCAGGTTTCTTCCAGGCTGCAGGGCATCCTTCTCACACGGCTCACCGTCAGTGGTCTACCAAGAGGAATTTTGGTTGATATTTTCACAACATTGAATATCATAACAGTTGCATTGATATCTTACAAAAACGAGTCAGTTCAACTGTCTGATAAATGAAGTGGAGTTAAATGTGCAATCGTCTGCTATTAAGTGTTGTCAAATGGAAACACTCAAGAAAAGTACAGGCATTGAGTAAATTAAATGAGTTGCAGCACTAGACACTACCCTCTCTTTTTTTGCAAAACTCTGGGAAAATCCAAATATAATATAACTGAATGATAGAAAACAATTGGCTGATTCTATAACTGTGTTCATCAGCATGCAGTATCGTCGTAAAATACCTTTTTGTAGATGCCGAAAATTGTTCCAATTGAGACAAGACAGTCAATGTTTGAGGAACCATCCAGTGGGTCGAAGCACACAATGTATGTTCCCTGTCAACAAATAATGTCATGAATGTCACAATAATAGGAGGAGAAATGATTTGAATACATAAGGAAACAAGACACATATTTGCCAAGATGAGCATGTCTGGATTGAATACCTGCTTGTCTGGTTCTACAATGATGGCCTTCTCATCTTCCTCTGACACCAGTACACAGGAGGTGAAGGAGGACTTGATCATATTGATGACCATGTCATTGGACAGGATGTCCAGTTTCTTCACCTGGTCCCCGGTCACGTTGGTAGTTCCAGCAATGCCATATCTTCCAAGAGAAGAAAGAGGAAAAGACTGAAGTGATCAAAGCCTAAATACATTTAGATGCCATTTCAAAGCAAACAGAACATCTATACTGTACCCCTTCTAGATAATCTGTCCAATGGGAATGGGACAGCCTCATATCTACATGCACACTGTGCATTCTTGCCAACATGAAAACAGTAACTTATGCTACTCACAGGTTGGCGATCCCAGCCTTCCTGACAGCCGTTGAAATGGCTTTGACGGCTGTGCAGATGGAGTTCAGCAGGTTGGTCAGCTCACCTGTCCCCTGGGCCTTCTTGCCCTCCTCCAGGACAAACCTGGTGAGGGTCAGCACGTTGGTGTCGAACGCTCCTTTGTCAGTCATTATGCGGTCAGGTGTGGGACCAAATGCCTCAAGTTAAATAGGTAAGCGTAGACACAAAGTTAAAAAAGTGGACTCTAGAACTGAGATAGGGGAAGGGACGGGGGTGTGCGACTCTTCCAACCAATCAAAAGTGTCCTCTCTCACAGTTAGTGGTTGGTTGATCACTTCTGTAACTGTGGGTTTAAAGAGCAAAGTTCAAAGATAGTGATTTGTTTTCAAGTAGCAATGGCCTGAGCCTGATTCAATCACATGTGTGATTTTAGATAGGTGGATATCAGTCTGCATTGTTCCGTTTGAAGATAATGAAACTAAATATAAATTGTTAGCAACATTTGAATGAACAAAATCACTTTATTAAACCAAAACTGAGGGAATGTACACTATAAATTACCCCAGGCCTCAACAAACTAGGATGATATTTGTTGCAGCCAATTTGATGTATTTTAATATTTGTATATGAAGGTGCTGTGATACTACTGAATTGACCTGGGCATAGGCGGGGACTCAGCCAATTTCAGGGTACAGCCTACTATTTAGGGAGGACACAGGTGCACAGCATTAGGGATTGGGAATCACCAGAGGGAAGCCACACAGTTTTTCAACCGTGCGTGTTTTCGCTTATTTTCTGTTTGTTTTGAGTTCAATTTGGTTTATTTCTTTATCACAGTTAGTTGTTTAGTTATCAGTTAAACACCCGGCTCTTGTTTTGCTGTCATCATCCTGCAATCCAAATAAACATCTTAAATGCATTCAAAGAGAAGACCTGATTTGCTGTCAACACCACGCGTCTGGAAAAGCTTCACACCATATCCCTCACTGGCAAACACTTGTTGTTCGGTTGCCTTTACATTTGTTGAAAAACTTGCTTCCAAAGATGGATGGACACACGAGGACAGCGCTTACGCACCCGCAAGAGGAACGGGGACGGACCAAACATCAAAGTCACGGTAGGAGTATTTATGAATGAATAAAAGGTTGCGGAGGAGAGTGGCCTTCACGCAACGGGATACAGGCAAATCCCATAAAGTAATTCTAAACAAAGCCTCCGTGGATTGCTAAATAATGGCTATGAGTAATGAGGAAAGTCAGGAAATTAACGCAGAAATTAACGCTGCTGTCAATCAAACTGAAAAGGAGGATGGGCTTGGTAAAAGGACAGCTAAACTCACATATAAAGCAGCGGAAGCAAATATATTATCTATGCAAAAGGATAGGAATTCTGGGATAAAGCAATTGTGTAAAATGGCAAAGGAATTGGAACAAATGATGATTTCAGATGGAAATGTTTCTGACATGCAAATCAAACATGAAATGTTGTGGAAACTGTCTGGGGAAACTACAAGGTTGCACGAGTCATTAAAACCTTTGTTGCCTGAGGAGGAAATGTTTATTTTTTTATTTTTTTTTATTTTGATATACTTTATTAATCCCCGTGGGGAAATTGTTTCTCTGCATTTGACCCATCCTAGTGTTAGGAGCAGTGGGCAGCCATTTGGAACAGCGCCCGGGGAGCAGTGTAGGGAACGGTGCCTTGCTCAGGGACACCTCGGTAGCACTTGGTCTTGCCGGGACTTGAACTGGTGACCTTCCAATTGCCAAGCCAAGTCCCTATCGACTTCGCCACCACCGCCCCAACAAACAACAAACGGAATGGTTTCAAAATCAAATGCATGATGTTAAAGGAGTAATACACAACATGGATGGATGGGTCCATGCAAACAGGGAGACATGCACACAGGGTGTGGATGATGAAATCAATGATGTGTTACATGCAAATGAGGAGCTGGATAATATTGGGCCAAAAGACAGTATTTATAACATTGGTGACAAAACAAATGTGTCAGGTGGAAGTTCTGGCCATTCAAGGTCCTCAAGGTCAACAACGTGCTCTGCACGTATCAAGGCAGAGGCTGAAAGGGCTGCACTTCTGGCTTTGGAGGCTGCTCTCAAGGAAAAGCATGAGCTGGAAGCTCAAGAGGCTCAAATTAGGAAGAAAAGGGAATTGCTTGAAGTGCAAATTCAGATTGCTGCGCAGACAGCAAAAGTCACAGGACTCAGAAACAGAGGGTCTGACATAGGAGTCAGAAATGGAACAAATTCATATGTGTCAATTGTCAAAACACAAGTCTGCTCTCAAACCCTCTGCTGTGCCATTTGTTCCACAAACTTCAAGTTGTACCGTCAATCATCCACCACCAGGAGGCAGTAAAACTGCTATGTCAATTAAAGCACAATTATTGGAGCCAAACTGTCATACAATCATCCACCAACTGGAGCTGCTAAAGCTGCAATGCCATTACAGTCTCAGCAGCTACAGGATCCATACAACCAGTTCAACACTGCAGCTACGATGCCAAGTGGAACAGGGGCACGGCGCAAAGAAACCATTTCACAAGGAACCAGATCAAACACGTATGCTTCAAATCACATCCCAAGCATGTCTCAAAGGTCTTTGCAGTCATATCCCAGTGCATATACACAACAGCAATGTATCCAAGGCAGAATGCCTCAAAGATCTCGTCAGTCATATCCAACTGCACAGCAATCAAACCAAAACAGTGAGGAACCGGACCAAGGCAATATTTTCACCATCATGCAAAAGCAAAACGACATCACAGCATGACTAGTGCAACAGCAGTCTTCATTATCATTACCCCCAAGGGACATACCAGTGTTTGATGGAAACCCTCTTGAGTACAACTTATTTGTCAGAGCTTTTGAAAATGGAATGGAAGGAAAAGCTGCTAGCAGTGTAGACTGCTTATACTACCTGGAGCAGTACACTCGAGGGCAACCTAGAGAGCTGGTCAAGAGCTGTCAACACATGCCATCTGACTGGGGGTATCAAAGAGCAAGAATGCTTTTAGAAGAACGCTTTGGAAATGAGCAAAACATAGCCACTGCATATATGGAAAAAGCACTTGGATGGGCACCACTGAAGTCAGAGGACATCAAAGCCTTACAAGCATTTTCACTATTCCTACGCGTCTGCTGTAACGCTATGGAGGACATAAACTACATGTCAGAATTGAATATGCCATCAAACATACGTGCTATAATCATGAAGTTACCATACCAACTGAGGGGAAAATGGAGAAACATTGCTTTTGAACATCAGGAGAGACGCCACCGTCAAGCAGGTTTCAGTGACTTGGTCAATTTTATTGAGAGACAAGTGTCTATTGCATCTGACCCACTGTATGGAGACATTCAAGACACAGTTGTCTCATTCTCAAAATTCAAAGTTGGAAATAAAGTGTCACAGGGACGCATAAAGGAGAAAGGAAGCAGTTTCGCTACATCTGTGGCAGCTGTTAACTCTGAAACTCAAAAGGAGAAATACTTACCTGATAAGTCAACAAAGGGACCTTGTCTGCTGTGTGAAGAGGGCCACAGATTGGAAGTGTGCGCCAAGATGGAAAAGAAGCAGCATCGGGATAAAATTGATTTCCTAAAAATGAAAGGTGCTTGTTTTGGATGTCTATCAGTTGGACACATGAGTAAAGATTGTCACAGTCGGCTGTCTTGTAAGTTGTGTAACCTGAAACATCCTAGCATTCTCCATATCCATGCAAAGGAATGGAAAGAAATCAAGTCAAAGGACTCACAGCAAGAAACAACAAGGATGAGTCAAGCCACTACTCCCAAGACATGTGGCCATATAGGAGCCGGAGCACGGGATTGCATCTTGTCAATTGTGCCTGTAAAGATCAAGGCAAAGAAAGGCAGCACAATTCTAAAGACCTATGCATTTCTAGATCCCGGCAGCTCATCTACTTTCTGCTCTGAGCAACTGATGAGGAAGCTAAAGGTGAGCGGAAGGAACACTAAATTCCTGATGAAAACTGAATGAATAAAGAAAGCTTTGTCAACAGTCACGTCATCTCAGGACTAGAGGTAGCTGCACTCAATGGTAACATCTATATTGAGTTGCCTGATGTGTACACCCAACGCAAGATGGCTGTGACTCGTAATAACATCCCACAACAGGAAGACTTGTATGCTTGGCCATACTTGGACTCTGTGGAAATTCCTGCTATCGATGCTGATGTGGAGCTGTTAATTGGAACTAACTCTCCAGAAGTAATGGAGCCATGGGAAGTGATAAACAGCAGGGGTAAAGGACCTTACGCTGTTAGAACCCTATTGGGATGGGTTGTCAACGGACCATTGAGAGGAGGCAATGAGAGTGGGAGTAGCTGCCCCACAGTCACAGCCAACCGCATATCCATTGCTCACATAGAGGAACTGCTGGTGAAGCAGTACAACCATGACTTCAATGAGAAATCAGCAGAAGACAAGCCAGAAATGTCCATAGAAGATCTTAAGTTCATGCAAATTGCCAACACTTCAGCTGAACTCAACAACGGACATTACTGCTTGAAGTTTCCATTTAGAGAAGAGGACAATGTTGTCATGCCCAACAACCGCCATCTTGCTGAGCAAAGGGTCCTCTGCCTAAAAAGGAAATTGGAGAGAAATCCAACATTCAAAGAGCAATACACCAACTTTCTTGATGTCATAAACAACGGCTATGCAGAGAGTGTGCCAGAGCATCAGGTGAAAGGAAAAGAAGGAAAGGTGTGGTACATCTCGCATCATGGGGTGTACCATCCTAAAAAGAAAACCCTGAGAGTGGTATTTGACTGTGCGGCAAGCTACAAAGGTGTGTCACTCAACACTAAACTACTCCAGGGACCTGACTTGACAAATTCCTTGCTCGGAGTTCTCACAAGGTTTCGCCTAAACTCTATAGCAGTTATGGCTGACATAAAAGCTATGTATCATCAAGTCCAAGTGGCAAAACGGGATGTAGACTTTCTTCGCTTCCTATGGTGGCCAAGAGGTGATCTGACACAGCCGCTCACTGAGTACAGAATGACTGTTCATCTGTTTGGTGCAATATCATCGCCCAGCTGTGCCAGTTTTGCCCTTAGAAAAACGGCTGAAGACCACAAAGCAGACTTCCCAGTTCATGTAACAGACACCATCAAGCAGAACTTTTATGTGGACGATTGCTTGAAATCCTTGTCTTCAGAGGCAGAAGCCATGTCTTTGGTTACAGACCTGACCGCTCTATGCCAGTTGGGAGGATTCTAACGGCTGAAATGGATCAGCAACAGCAGGTCAGTGTTGGAAGCCATTGATGTGGAGAAAAGAGCCAAGGGAGTGAAAGAACTGGATTTTGACAGAGACAGCCTTCCTGTCGAAAGAACCCTGGGACTGCAGTGGTGCGCAGAAACTGACACCTTTAGGTTCAAGATGGCAGTCCAAGAAAGGCCATTCACAAGAAGAGGTATCCTGTCGGTGGTGAGCTCGGTCTACGATCCCATTGGATTTTTAGCACCCTTCCCCTTACCTGTCAAGATAATGCTGCAAAACCTCTGTAAGATGAGCTACAGTTGGGATGAGCACATTCCTCAAAACTACCAGTTGCAGTGGGTGGGGTGGCTAGAAGATCTAAGAAGACTCAGCACTTTCAGTATGCCGAGATGTTTTAAACCCAAAGGATTTGGACAGCTCACAAGTGCCCAACTACATAATTTCTCTGACGCCAGCGAGAATGGCTATGGCACAGTTTCATACTTGAGGCTGCAGAGTGATGATGAGAAGATCCATGTAACTTTCGTTCTCGGAAAGGCACGAGTTGCTTCTCTAAAGAATGTGACAATCCCAAGGATGGAACTAACAGCTGCTGTTCTGGCAGTGAGAGTTGACAGACTCCTGAAAGCAGAGTTGCAACTAGAGCTGGAAAACTCAATCTTCTGGACAGACAGCACAACAGTGTTAAAGTACATCAGGAACGAAACAAAGCGCTTTCACACCTTCGTTGCCAATAGGGTCTCTGCTATAAGAGAAGCCACAGACATCTCACAATGGAGGTACGTTGACACAAAACGGAACCCAGCTGATGACGTCTCTCGTGGGGTGAAAGTTGAACACCTTCTCACTCAACACATCCTCACTCCCAGGTCGGCCTATGTTGACGTTATGTCAAGTCCCCTGCCGGCTTTTTCCAACGCAAGGGGGGGGGCCTTAGCGTCCATTTTCAACGCAAGGGGGGGGGCCTTAGCGTCCATTTTCAGCTTTCCGGGATGTCCATGTGCTTCTATGGACGCTCATGGAAGCACGGCATTCATTTGTGTCGACTGCCCTTAAAGGCAATGTGAGCGTCCATTCTCATTGGATAGCGGAGAATTGTACACCTGGAAGTAAATATTCCCCTTACTGACGATTGATTTTACAGTGATATCTGCACTACTCATCGACTAAAAAACACCAGATTATCCTTGTTAATTACACAACATTGATTGGTTTAAATTGTGTGCAATGCTTTTGTATTTTTCCCCTTCGATTCGGAGAAACAAATCTTTTTTCGGAGTAAATGATGGCAGAAGACACTACACTACCCAGAATCCCCAGCTATCATTTCTCCCTGCAGAAAAAGAAAACATGGCCGAACTTCGTTTTATTCTGGGTGTAAAATGCCTATTTTAAAGTTAGTTTGGCCATTAAAATGCGTTTTGATGTCATTTGATGCGAGAAATATGAGTTGTTATTTCAGATTATGTGTGCAGTGGATGTACATGATCTTTAGTTTGCTAGTTATTACGAAGATTACTTCAGGAAATTGCGTCCAACGTTTTCATTGTTACCAAGGTGGTTGCTAGGGACGCTGCTATCGATATTATTTCTGTTATGTTGTGTAACTGTTTAATGGTGTTATCTTTATTGCTACCCCCTTCCCCGTCAATGTATAGTGTTGGTCCACAGCGCAAACATATTAGTTAACAAAATCCGCATCTAAAGATACGTTATTTCCCCCTGTGCAATTCCAGTCTCACATCTCACAGCACATCGTCATTAACAAATACCGGAAACAGACCGAAAACATTTAAAGAAAAGAAAATAATACCTTATTCCGATTGTGCTTGCTTTTCTCTTTGAAAGTCATCACATAAAGGCATTGTAATACACGGTTCGGCTGCATTAAATATTACATATCTGCCGTAATTCTGTATTTATAGCCCTGATGAGAAGACAAACATGAGGAACTGAAAACGTGACGTGGATCATAAATATATCAGCCATTGAACAACATCTTACATTTCTTTTCACACAATACGTCTCCTTGCCGTATCAACACTAATTCGGCTCACTTTTATATTTGATCCAATTGGTAGATAGGCTGTATTTACACCATAAAGGTGCACAGATGATATAAAGAGACACCTGGTGGTTAAAGCATGTTATTGAATTTCATTATTTTTATTATTAGATATTAATAGGATCCCTATAAAGTATATTCATTACTCGTTATTCTCTACTAATAGTTAATTAAAGACTGTATATAATGACTATTTTGCACATCCCGTTCAAGATTTCAAGATGTTCTAAGGTTTATTGACATATCTTATAGGCCTACACAACTATGGTGTAGTTCTGCACTGAATGAAAAACTTGGGTCGCAGGTTCCTCAACAGTGCATTACAAGACATCTATCAATATGTGTGCATACCTCCAGCAATGTTAACTATGTTGAAGCACTTATTTTAACTGATATTATACATAATGTATTATACTCTTATGATGTATGCAGATATTTCATCTCCGGCCTTGTCAGGTATTGAACAATCAATAAATAAAGAACACAGAATTGTTAAATATAAAACACAGAATTTGTGTGATTATACTAAATGATTTTCAAATAAACACCACTGCATATTTACAACTGTTACACATGCTGATGTAACGCAAATGTTCCAACTTGGGATCAATAAAGTATATCTTATCTTAAGCTGATCGATGGCTACTGCCATATTTGCAAAATGTGCCTCTGAACCTTGACAAGTGCATGTTTCAGGCTTATCAATTAATGTAATGTAATGTAATGTAATGTTATCAATTAACAACAGGAGGGGTCACAAACATAAGTCCAGCTGTTAAATAAAGCTCTTCTGACCTTAGCTGGCGTGTGGGTATATATATTAATACTGCCCATTATGGGCACCAGCAATTTCCACCCATTTATTAATTATATGTTTTAAATGTGAGTGTTTCCTGTCCCCTAAACCTCCAGGGATGTACACAGTTTAATACTGGCAACTTCTTATTATGGGAAATACGAAAACGTCTTTTAAAACTACAACTCCCAGTAGAGACGTGCCATAGAGAACATGTTACGAAACAGAATAGCCAGCATGTGTAGTTCTGGGGATGGGGTGGGGGAGGGGGGGACGCGGTGGACCCGTTCAAATCCAGTTTTGAACAGTCTGCCGTGGTTCCATCCCATTTCAAGTGCTGTTCGAGGCTCGGTAACCCTCGGAGCACACTCTCCAATCACAGAGCTTGAGGACTATCACGGGGTTTGTCAAACAGAGCACATGGTGTAGTCCAAACGATAGCTGGGGATGCTGGGTAGTGTAGTGTCTTCATTGCCTTTAAGGGCAGTTGACACAAACGAATGCCGTGCTTCCATGAGCGTCCATAGAAGCACATGGACATCCCGGAAAGCTGAAAATGGACGCTAAGGGCCCCCCCCTTGCGTTGAAAATGGACGCTAAGGCCCCCCCCCTCGCGTTGAAAATGGACGCTAAGGCCCCCCCCCTTGCGTTGGAAAAAGCCGGCAGGGGACTTGACATAACGTCAACATAGGCCGACCTGGGAGTGAGGATGTGTTGTCTCACTTGCAGCAGATGGATCCATGGCCCAGTTTCTTTCCAAGAGTGAAGAGGAATGGCCTCTTAACATCTTGGATTCAACTTCCATCAGCAGTGATGACCCAGAGGTTAGAGGAGAAGTTTCAGTTAATACTGTCATCATTAATGATGCACCAAATAACATCTCTGATGAAGACCCACAGAATGCAGTAAATCAACTGATAACCCACTTCTCCTCGTGGAAAAGGCTTAAGATCTCAGTTGCGTGGTTTCTCCAGCTGAGAAAGACGTTGCAGTTGTTGAGTCAAAAGAGAAAAGAAATACAAGCTTCTCTGTCCAGCAGTGGACTTGACCCAACTCAACAAAAGAACAAAGAGGAGGAGGACATGAAAAGATTCAGAGCCACAATGGGTGGTCACGTCTTATTTCCTGAAGATATTGACGCGGCAGAAAGTGTCATCATTCAGCACTGCCAAATGGACAAGTTTAGTGATGAAATCACTGCTTTGAAAAAGGGAACATCTGCAGTGAAGAAAAGCAGTCACATTTATAAACTTGATCCGGTGCTGAAACAAGGAATCTTGAGAGTGGGAGGTAGGCTTAGCAAAGGAGCAATGCCTGAAGACACAAAACATCCAGTCAATCTTGCTAAGGACCAACATATCGCCACTCTAATCTTACGCCACATTCATGAACAGTTAGCACACTGTGGAAGAAATCACCTACTTTCCAGACTTCGTCGACAATACTGGATCACCAGAGCAAATGCTGCTGCAGGAAAGATCCTCTCTTCCTGTGTTGTCTGCAGACGATATAGGGGAAAGCTGGGTGAACAAAAGATGGCAGATTTGCCAAAAGAAAGACTGCAATCTGATCTTCCACCATTCACAAATGTGAGCATTGACTATTTTGGGCCGTTTGAAGTGAAGAGAGGCCGCAGCCTCATCAAACGCTATGGAGTTATCTTCACCTGCATGGCCAGTCGGGCAGTCCATCTGGAAGTGGCCTATTCATTGGACACCAGTTCTTGCATCAATGCAATACGCAGATTCATTTCCAGGCGAGGCCAAGTATGACACATCAAATCAGACAATGGAACCAACTTTGTTGGAGCAGAACGTGAGCTGAGAGAAGCTCTATCTCATTTGAACCATCAGAAAATTCAAAACTCACTGCTTCATTCTGGAGTGAAATGGAGTTTCAACACTCCAGCCGCATCCCATCATGGAGGAGTATGGGAAAGAGTAATTCGCATGGTCAGGAAGTGCTGAACTCTATTCTTCATCAGCAACATTTGGATGATGAAGGACTACAAACACTCCTGTGCGAAGTGGAAGCCATATTGAACGACCGTCCCATTACAAAAACCTCAGAGGATCCAAATGATCTCGAACCCCTGACTCCAAATCACATTCTCTGGTTAAAAGGCAAATCTTCTCTACCACCCGGGCTGTTTGACAAAAATGACTCCTACTCCAAACGACGATGGAGGCAAGTTCAATTCCTTGCCAATCTCTTTTGGATGGATTCAGGAGTATGTACCACTGTTGCAAGAGAGACAACGGTGGCCAAAGGACAAAAGGAACTTTGTCACAGGAGACATTGTCATCGTAGCGGACTATAATGCCCCTCGCGGATCCTGGCTGTTGGGCAAGGTACTGCAGACCTTTCCCGACAGACAAGGACTTGTGCGGTCGGTTAAAGTCCGGACGAAGTACAACATCCTGGAGCGACCAATCACGAAGATCTGTCTTCTAGTAGAAGCTGAATAAAGACTGAAACCCAACTTCTATTATTGGGGTTACCAACCCTATTGGATTATCTACATGAACAATGAACATTATGGATTGAGAATACTGATATGGACTATTCTATTTGGCTGCAATGTTTTGTATGTTGTTGAATTCTTATGTTATTATACAGTAACAATTAGGAGCCGGTGTGTTGCAGCCAATTTGATGTATTTTAATATTTGTATATGAAGGTGCTGTGATACTACTGAATTGACCTGGGCATAGGCGGGGACTCAGCCAATTTCAGGGTACAGCCTACTATTTAGGGAGGACACAGGTGCACAGCATTAGGGATTGGGAATCACCAGAGGGAAGCCACACAGTTTTTCAACCGTGCGTATTTTCGCTTATTTTCTGTTTGTTTTGAGTTCAATTTGGTTTATTTCTTTATCACAGTTAGTTGTTTAGTTATCAGTTAAACACCCGGCTCTTGTTTTGCTGTCATCATCCTGCAATCCAAATAAACATCTTAAATGCATTCAAAGAGAAGACCTGATTTGCTGTCAACACCACGCGTCTGGAAAAGCTTCACACCATATCCCTCACTGGCAAATACTTGTTGTTCGATTGCCTTGACAATATTATTTGAAAAGCTTTTAACAGAAACATTGTTTATATATAATTAATCAGCTAGACCAGTGATAACCAACCTTTTGAAGCCAAAGATCACTTTTTATTCCAAAATGTGAACCGAGATCTACCAATCCGATATCTTCCAAAATAACCACTAAGACTGTTCATCGTCATATTTATTTTTGCAATCAACAGGCTCAAGGTAGGTGTAAAGATGCACACAAAGAAAGACACAGTTATGCAGTTATCTGTTCAATGTACAATATTCATATTTACGGTAGGCATATCTGTTCAATACAAACTATTCACACTATCTGCTTAATGCACAATCTTAATATTTGCGGTAGGCATATCTGTGCAATACAAACTATTCATATTTACAGTATCTGTTCAATGCACTATATTTCGTTTCTCAGTTCAATTAGTAATATTCACATGAACAGATATTAGCCTACAGTTCAATGTAATCCATATTAAGTTTCTCTGTTCAATGCACAATATATTTCCAATGCTCAAGTTGCTCCATCAGCCTGCCTTTAATGAGACTGCTGTGACTGCACATTATCTGTAAGCCTTTTGAAATCTGGCTGATAGTTAGTGATTGCCAGCCGGAGGCAGTCAGTAAGATGTGCGTCAGTCATACGAGTTCTATTCTTGGATTTAATTATTTTCATTTGTGAAAAAGCCGTTTCACATAAGTATGTGGAGCCAAAGTAGGCCTTCAGTTTAAGCACACATGACACAATCAGTGGATACCTCGCTCTACTCACGAGTGACCAAAAGTCCTGATCTCTTGCTCTGGACTTCAATTCAATGTCGCTTTGCATTTCAATGATCTCCATGTCAACACCCATAGGTAATGTAAACACCTCCTGCATTTTAGCTGACAGCTGTTCAATGTCAACGCTGAGGAAAGGGTTTGATACAAAACCAACTACTTGCCTCATGTCTCGTAGCTCCACAAATCGAGCACCAAATTCTGATGTCAGTTTGTTCAAATGGGCGCAGAATTGTTCAGGATGGAAAGCAGTTTTGTCTGTGAGGTTTTGTGACACCTTTTCAAGATTTGGGAAGTGTGTCAGCCTCGCATGTCTTAACTGAGTGGTCCACAAACTGAGCTTCACTTTGAATGCCTCCACTGTGCTAATCATGTGACCAAGCTCTCGGTCTTTCCCTTGCAATTCTCGGTTAAGGTCATTGAGTTTTGCAGTCAGATCGGTAAGGAACCCCAAGTCCAATAACCAAGTATCGTCGGACAGCTGCTCATACTCCTCGTTCCTCGACTTCAGAAAACTGATGATCTCTGGCAGCAAATCCAGAAAACGCTGGAGCACCTTGCCCCGACTGAGCCACCTTACATCTGCGTGAAGGATCAAATCTCCATACACAGAGTCGAGCTCGTCCAATAAAGACTTAAATAGCCGGTGCTGGAGTGCTTTTGCGCGAATTGAGTTGACAATCTTAACAACAACATTCATTACATGTGACATGTCAATTGCTTTAGCTGCCAATGCCTGTTGATGTATCACACAGTGATAGTTTACAAATGGTGGAAAGTCTGGGTCTTTTCTGCACAGCGCAACAAATCCTGAACGAACACCGAGCATCGCTGGTGCCCCATCGGTTGTGAAGGACACTATTTTATGAATGGGAATCTTGTACTCACGAACATAGTCCTTGAATGCCTTGTACACATCCTCACCCCTGGTTCTTTCTTTTAATGGGATAAGGGCAAGAACGGCCTCCTTGACAGTAAAATCTGTGAAAACCATCCAGACAAACACACCTAGCTGGGCTGTGTCTGTGGCATCGGTAGACTCGTCAAATTGAACTGAAAAGTATTTCGAGAGAGACAAGTCTTTTAATACTTGCTGGGATACATCTTCGGACAATGACTCGACTCTTCTGGCTACAGTAGGTGCACCAAGTGGTACACTTTTTATCCTTGCTTTTATGTCCTCTTTGTTTTTGAAATCCGCAAACAAGACGTCAGCTGAGGCGCTCATTGCTTCTTTAATCATCTCACCATCCGTAAATGTTTTTTTGTGCTGAGCCAAAATATGGCTAATCCGGAGGGACGTTTCTGTAGCTGCATTGCTCTTTGCTGTAGGCGCGATGAAAAGCGACTGCTGTGCTTAGTCCTCTTTTCAGTTCATCAATTATTTTGGTTCTTAATGCGCTGTTGAGTGGATATGAGAATTTACCATGGGTGCTCGCATGATGGCGCTCCAGGTTGCCCTGTTTCGCCAAGGCTACCGCCTATTGGCCTATGAGGCATATAGTCTTCTCTTTCGCTGATGTGAAAAGAAATTCATGCTCCCATTCCGGGTGGAAATAATACGTTTTTGATTTCTTTTTTGCCGGACCCTCAGTCATATCGATGTTGGTTAAAGATTAGCAGAACTTGGTACAGTTTAAATTACTCCTCAAGATGACCGTTAAAATAAGATGTATTTAACCCCAGCCACAATTGCATGCAGCAATTCATAGACGTCAACATATCTAATAACCAATTGGAGTTTGTAAAATGACCTGTGCGTGATTCAAATCAACAAGCCAGAGCTAGCTCTAAAAAGTTTGTTTAAACAACCAACCAACATTGAGCATGAAAACTTTTTGGAATCTTTTTTTTTTTCGCAATCGACCTGTTGGTTACCCCTGAGCTAGACTATCAACAAAAGCTCCATGCTTTTCATATAATTCCTTGAATGCTATTTTACAGGTGCCAAGCCAATAACTTGATTTATTTAGCTAATTTAACAGACTTTAGCTCAACATAAACAGACACTAACACAACAAAGGTTCCTCGCAAAAACATCTTTTTAGAAAAAGTGGTGCACAGCTTGTACTGGACATGACTAACTCAGCACTCTGAATACACTACCATAGCTTCTCAAAACATTCCTTCCCTGCGTGATTCTGAAGAAGGGTAAAGTTCAAAATCATGGGACTCACTGTCTTTGTCTACCCTCTGGTTTTATACAACCCCTTTAATACTACATGTGCTGATCAAAATATAGACAGCCACATTCAGAGGTGGTGGTGGTGCATGTTGTCTCTGTTGCGTCAGTGGCATGTATGTCGTTTCTGACTGTCTCTGTCTGTATTGTATTCATTTCACATGTTCCATGCAATTACTTCACATAAAACATTGGCTTAGATTAAATATACCAGAGGGCTGTTGCAGAACAGAAAGCTGCAGTTGAACCAGGGTCGGCTCTAGAACAAATCGAAAGGGGGGGCAATCATTTACCAAGGGGGGGCACACACTGCCGTCAACAACCAACACACAAACACCAACGCAACTTAAATTTAAAAAAACATGCTATAAAGTCTATCGTCTTTCACACACATTGCAGGGGTGTAGTGCTATTTTATAGCGCACCTATGACTTCTGCATACATGCACGGTTGTGGCAAGACCACCAAAACAGAAACATATGGACATAGGCCACCATATAAAAAGTGTGCAAATGTATTTAGTATCCTATCCATGTGAACATATTTTAGGTGGGGCATGCTCCCCCGGGAAGATTATTTTTAAAATATTGAATCAATCAATCATCAATCTGGTGCACTTTGAGAGTAAAATGAAGAGATCTATGGATAGCCTATCTCTCAGAATCCATATGAAACATAACTGTACACAGATTTACTTTTTCTTTATGGATATTTTACTAATCACTCCCCTTTTAAACTGTATTCTTGTGTTACTGTCCTATATTATTTCATACCCGTTTTTCATTTATTCTCTTATTCTTTAATAACTATAATGATCATATAAAGGTGTTCCTCGCAAATACTTGTTTACATAAATGGTGACCAAACCGTTTGAGACCCACTGAGATAACCTAAGTGAACTATCTAAACACTGAGAGAGTCCTTACCTCACTGAGCTGACGTTAGTAGATCCTCTCAGTCTGACAGGAGAGGACTGTCCTCCACCTTGGTGTAGAAATAGCTCTTTATATCCGTTAGCATAGCTAGCTAACCAGATGCTAACAACAACTTCTGCGTTACCACTCGCGCACTCACAAAATGCGCTCGTGCCACACACACACAGAGCCGAGCTTGAATGAAACAGAGACCCAGAAGTAGGCTACTTGTACTGTACTGTATATCATATTATTTTCGATGGCTTTACTGTATAATCAGTGTAACAGATGGACAGATCGCCACTGGGCTTTCATCTAAACACACAGCCACGTAATGATAACAAAACAAAAGTCGGGGGTCATTGGTCAAGCAACACACCAATCAGAGAGCAGCAGCGAGCACACCTCTCAGGCTGTGTTTTATATTTGTATTATTTATTTCTGATGTATTTCACACAAAAAACCTTTAGTGGAAACGTTTCACTTATATGATTAAAAAAAAAAAAACTGGCAGAGTGGCAAGGCTTGCCCACCCTGCGTTGGGGGGGCACAGTGACTCATTTGGGGGGCATGGCCCGCGAATGACCCCCCATTGCGCCGACCCTGAGTTGAACATTGAACTTAACTTAATACCAGGCATGGTCCTCGCCACAACTATGAGGCACACTACAATGTACTATTTTACTAGTTAAACCCAACACACTTTACAATACATAATGTGGTAGACTATGAATGGTCTAATGAATGTATTTCTTTACTGTGTCCACATGATGTCGCTGTGTAGCTTACAAAAGATCCAATTTTAGGGATCAGGCAATTTCCTGCAGGTTGAAGTTGAAGTTCCGTTTTGTAATCCTCTGCAAATAAAAACAGTCACTTTCCACTTCCCCTAGGTCCCCTAAGATCTAGGTTTACTACTACTACAGGATGTAAGATTGATCAACTTGATTTCCATTTGTAGTCATACAGTAAGAGGAATGAATCCATGGATAGCTTCAAGAAGGAAAGGTGAACATTATTGAAAAATTATAAAATATATCTAAGTAATGATGTTTGATTACGGTAAATGGACAGTAAGAGTGTAAGCATTTGGGTGAGTTTGTGTAAGAACATAATGCATATTCTAAAAAAAAATTAATTATTGATTTAGACTACATTTAGCCAAAACAGAAGAAGCCCTTCTCCTGGAGGGAAGCCTGCAGAACATTTTAAAAAATATGCCTCAGCGACAATGGAGACAAAATGATAATGTGTAGCTGTGTAATCGATTCAATAGAAGGAAAGCCATCATTAATAATTCACTGAGGAGTTTTCATCACCTGACTCCCAGGAGCCTGCTGTGCATGGTGACAGCTCTCCGCACATGCGCAGTAGCTGTCCCACTGCTGCAAACTTATTTAGTTTCACAGCCAAAGCAGAAATAAAGAAGAAAAGAGAAGAACAAATATCCTCGCTTTCACATGTATGTCTTAAAAATGCGACCCGACTTTTGCAACTGATACTTTCTCACATTATGTTTATCTTCTCTCATCACCCTAACCTGTTGTTACCTTCCCCTGCAAAGGTAAGTGGTATCCCATCACTTTGTTAGCTAGCTACCGTAGGCTAACAGGTGAATGCATGCTAACTTCCAAAATTAAACAGAAAAACAATATAGAGTATTCCGTTCACCGCATAGAAAGCATTTTGTAAAATGATGAGATCATTGTTAAAGTGTATCTTATCTCACCGTGACCACAAGGCGTCAGGTTTAAGCAATTTTAAGCCTAGCTAATTTCAGTGTGGGTAAATGTTGGGTCATTAAGTTATTTTCGACTTAATCAGTGTAATTTATATTTTTTAGGAATAGCGTACATACGTGTTTCAGCAGGTTCTCTGAGTGTCAAACATTGAGTAAAGCTTTGGTGAATTGAAATTCCCAAGCGAAATGAAAATGAAGACATCTTGACCGCCTGTAGGGGGGGGGAGAATATTTTTGGAGAGGCGAAGTCCCTCTCCCTTCCGGGGACCTCATGCGACCTTTTTTCGGAAAAAAGTATGTATTGAAGTCAATGGAGAGAGAAAACTTATCTTTCGATCCCGTATGAATTGTGCCATGAATTCCACATATGATGTTTGTCAATCTTAAAAAAATAATTTCCATGTCAAAAAAGTCACAGTTTGTCGTAAAACTGTTGAATAATAACTATGAAAAATACGCAACTAGAAAGACTACAAATCCCAGAATCCCGGTCCCGCATGCTGGCTCTTACAGAACCGACTAACTCCCCTGTTGTGTATGTACAGCTCTCAACATGCCCAGACTTGGAGTGATTTTCACCTCTTTTAATACTTTTTGCCTCATTCTGAAAGAAAGAAGTGAAATGTGCCAACGTGACGGCCGTCTTGGTGTGTGGTGCGAGACGGGAGATGTAGTTCATTGAGCGGTTTCACACAAAAAAAGTGTTACTTCACAGTTTTACGACACATTTTTTTGACTTGCAAAATTATCTTTTAAATTGACAAACATCATATGTGTAATTCGTGGTACAATTCAAACGGGATCAAAAGATAATCTTTCTCTCGCCATTGACTTCAATACATACTTTTTCCGAAATAAGGTCCCATGGAGGTCCCCCGAAAAGGGAGGGACTTCGCCTCTCTATTCCGCAAGACCGGAAACGGTCTGTCGTGAACTTTTGACCCTTCTAGGCAAATCAATGTTTTCTTGACCTCTTAATGGAAATATCTTCACCAGTTCAACCAAGGAGTTTTTTTAACTTATTTCTTCTCTTATTTTTAGTAACCATCAGTGGTGTAGTGGGGATTTTTTTACTGGGTGGACGGGGCCCACTGTGGACCTCTGTGGGACGCGGGACAAATGATAAAAATGCTGTGTGTGCAGTCCCGCACAAAGCGGCAAAGCACTTATTGTAAGTCGCTTTGGATAAAAGCGTCAACTAAATCCAATGTAATGTAATATGAATGGTAATGGGACACATCGACGTCTGCACTCACAGTGCCGCGGACTGTAGGCAACGTAATGTTACTTTGATCCGGTTACTTATGTTGTGGCAGATATTTAATTAAGCTTTCTTAACATAATAGTATAATAGTTATAATAGTCAGATTGCTCTGAAGATGGGAGGTGATATTCTATTCATTTTCACGTTCACACAGTCGGTGATTTTGGCCGGCCGTCTTTCCTGCAACGGCAGTTTAAACTGTATTTCCTCCACACACTGAGCTCTGATTGGTCAGCAGGCGTGGGGCTTTCGCTGAGTTGATCTCTTATCCTGGAACCTTAGAAGCTAAGAAGTGAACCAGCGTCGTAGGACCGGAAACCCAGAGTTTTTCCTGAAGTTAGCTCGCTAAGCGAAAATCCGGCTTCGTAGTACAGGACGAAGCAGGATTATTTCGTTTAGCAAGATAACTTCTGGGATTTCCGGTACTACGAAGCTGGTTCACTTTTTAGCGGGCTAGATCTCCATGGTGACTTATCCTGGAACCTAGTCTGTGCTCCGAAGCAGGATAGGTTCCAGGATAAGAGATCAACTCAGCGAAAGCACCACGCCTGCTGACCAATCAGAGCTCAGTGTGCGGAGGAAATACAGTTTAAACTGCCGTTGCAGGAATGACGGCCGGCCAAAATCACCGACTGTGTGAACGTGAAAATGAATAGAACATCACCTCCATCTTCAGAGCAATCTGACTATTATAACTATCATACTATTAGGCTATGTTAAGAAAGCTTCATTAAATATCTGCCATAACATAAGTAACCGGATCAAAGTAACATTACGTAGCCTACAGTCAGCGGCACTGTGACTGCAGACGTCGATGTGTCCCATTATCATTCATATCACATCATAATGTAGGCTATCATATATTTCCTTATCTGAGTCAGCTGAGCCGTATCTGGCTGTGCAACACTCACAGTGTCACATACTGTATGCATAAGTATTATTTTAAGCAACACATTAAGTTGACGAAACACTCGAGTCAAATGTAATTGAAGTCAGATCGTGTCTTAGACGGGGCAGTGATATCATAAACCTGTTAATGTACGCATTCAAACACTTTTTCTGTTACCAGCTGTATTCACCTTGCAGGTGCAGCTCTGTGGCTTTTATCCTGGATAAAGTGTTTAAGTCATGGATGTTTAACTTCTTCATATGTCTAATATTATAGTTGACTTTTCATTCAGGAAGTATGACGCTGCGCTGTCAGTACGCTTCTCGTAACTCAAACATATCCAGGTTAGGTTGAACCGGCTTCGTAGTACACAGGCCTCTAGTCACCAACCCTACACACACACACATGGTGCTGCCCCTCACACACACACGCTTCAAATCAAGTTGCATAAATGCTTGAGCTACGTTTTTATTATAATTACTGTGAAATTTAAATGCATTGTGTTTTCGTCATTATTACAACAAATACACACTTGCAACTGATAACACTGGCAATGATTTTATATTTATTCGACTATTCAAAAAAATCATCCTTCAAAAAAGTGAGTGCTCCAAATAAGTGGGGGAACGGCGATCCCCCGCGTCCAATGACCACTACACCACTGGTAACCATCCTAAGTTTCCAAGGATATATTGTGTGTACACTGGGTGTTTCTTTCTTATACACTACTGTTTTGCTCTTGTGTGGGTCCCATCAAAATGCGTGTCTGACCATCCACTATTAATATATGTGACATTAAAGGTCCCATGTCATGGCTATTTCTACTGATCATAATTCCATTGTTGAGGTCTACTAGAATAGATTTATGGTGCAATTTTCCAAACTCACATTGGTTTCTCATACAGCATCTCTGAATAGTATGTGTATTCACTCTGTCCTAAACGGCTTGTTGGAGCTCCTGCCCCCCCCCCTCCCTATGAGCCCACTGTGCTCTGATTGGTCAGCTCGGCCCACTCTGTTCTGATGAGTCCACCACGTTAAAGCGGAACATCAGTGATTATGTGTTACAATGGCGTTTGTTAGCAACCAGAAAATGACACCAGTAATGACAAACAGATGCGAATGCTGCGTGGGGTCTGGGTGCCGTGTTGGCGGGACGTTGCGTGGCTCGCTGCTGTGAGGAGCGGTCAGTGTGAGCTGGGTTCATTTCCTGCTTGCTGCGTGGGTTCTGCGAGACAGCGAGACAGCGCGAATGGACACGGGAAGGGGGGGTGCTGAGGGGGCTGCAGCACCCCCATCTGCGAGGCTCCACTAGCACCCGCACCCCCCCACCCGAACCCCCAAACGCGACGCACCTACAGTGTAAGTGCGTCACAGTTTCGCCGCTGAGAGAGTGTGTGTGTGAGGAGCTCCACGGATTGGTCCATTTGGACCAATGGGTCCATTTGGGTATGGTCACATCACTGTACCCAGGAAGAAAAAGAGAAATCTCCAATGAGGCGTTCTTGGTCTCGAGGACAGCTTCCAGGCCAATGAGAAAGCTGGGGTAGTGTATTTGGATCTGACTGCTGCATATGACACTGTGTGGCTCCGGGGACTCCACCTGAAGCTGCTGAGGACAATACCGGACCGCCACATGGTGAAGTTCATCATGGAGACTCTTTCCAACCGTAGCTTTATCCTCCAGACCAGCAATGGCCAGTGCAGTAGGCTCAGAAGACTGAAGAACGGGGTACCGCAGGGGTCTGTTCTCTCGCCGATGCTGTTCAATATTTACATCCACGACCTACCTGATACAACATCCAGAAAGTATGGCTACGCAGACGATCTTGCCATCATGCTGAGCCGACCAACGTGGAAGGCGAAGGAAGAGGGTCTTAACGAAGACATGGGCACACTAGTAGCATACCTCCGAAGGTGGCGCCTACAGCTCAGCGTCGGGAAAACAGTCGCAGCCGGCATACCACCTTAGCACCAGAGAAGCCAAGAGGGAACTTGAGGTGCGCGTTGACAACAAATGTCTGGAGGTCCAGCAAGCCCCGAAGTATCTTGGAGTGCGTCTGGATCGGACATTGTCCTTTAATAAACACCTGGAAGAAGTCAAGGCCAAGGTGACATCCAGGGTCGCGCTGATCCGCCGCCTCGCTGGAACAACCTGGGGAGCCTCCGCTAAGACGCTGCGAATATCCACTCAAGCCCTGGTCTTCTCTGCAGCCGAATACTGCGCCCCAGTCTGGAGCAGAAGCCCTCATGCGAAAAAGGTCGACGTGGCTATCAATACCTCCCTCAGAATAATAACTGGATGCTTAAAGCCTACCCCTGTGTCCCTCTTGCCAGTCCTTGCGGGAATAGCACCGGCCGGCCTCCGACGGGAGGCTGCCACCCTCGCCCTGGCCAGGAAGGCACAAAAGTATGACTGGCACATCCTGCACCACACCACAATAACTCCAGCACCTCCAAACAGACTCAAGTCCCGCCACCCCTACAACATAGCAGCTCAAGAGATGCTCAACTCCACCTCTGAGGACATCTCCAGAGATGCATGGTTGGCAGCAGCTTGGAAGCAGGAGTGGGTGTCAGCCGGGCCCTCCCGAATCCACCGTTACATCTGGGACCCAGGAGATGGCACCATTGGAGGAGACGACCTACCGCGCCGGCAGTGGACCACTCTGAACCGTCTACGAACTGGGGTCGGTCGCTTTAAAACCACGATGAAGACGTGGGGCTTGGCGGACAGTGCGGCATGCGAGTGCGGTGACCCTGAGCAGACCGCTGTCCATATAATCACCATCTGCCCCTTATATAGACCACCCTCGGAAGCCAGCCTCTTCGACCTAGGACCAGAGATGCGGGCATGGCTACACGACACCGAGTTGGACATATAACGTAATACGAAAGAAGAAGAGGCGTTCTTGGGCAGCATAGACAGGTCTTTTCTGTGTTAGAGTTTTACAGGGTGTACTTGGAGGGTTTGTGACTCTGCAGACCGTTTACTTTACATGCTTAAAAACCTTCATAACACACAAGGGGACTGGTAATAACCGGAAATGCATGACATGGGACCTTTAAGGATTTTGCAGTCAAACTTTGTGAGGCCTTTGTTATTTCTGCTTGTTTTGGCCGGGACACACTTATTTTTGTATCTAGTTATTCACAAGACAAAGAAAAGATTGGTTTGAAAATAATACCCATTTGCTAAATCCTATTTCGCACTACACTAATTGACTGCATACCAGTGAATGTAACCCAGGTGTGTTTTTATCTTAACTTAAGTTAAGTAATTAATGAGATTTTAGGTTAGTACATTAATAATGTAATGAGAATTTGGACTCCGAAAGCCTTAAAATGTACTTCTAATATACTATTTATTTTTGTGTCTTTCTTTATCTTTCTCATCCACTCGTACCTCATCCGTTTGTTCCAAGTTCTGTTTTTCCAAGCATTTATTCTGTCTCTTTAGCTGCAAACTTCAATCTGCTTCCCTACAATGAGTTTTCCCAAGTCACTCTATAACATGAGAGCAGCAGAAATAGTACTTTCGGTCACTGTGGCTGCATCCAAATGGAGCTTGTTAAAACATATTGGATTTATGGCCTGAGGCTTGATGTCATGTGTTCATTCAGGCTTCAGATTAAAATGCCAGTGTGGCGACAGCCTGATTTCCATGTGAAGTGGGAATATATTTACTGACACATAATATGCATATTCTTAACGTTATATGTCAGTGTTCATGTTGAATTGAAGAAGACTGGTACTGATAACCGGATGAAAAAGCAGGAAGTGAAACCATAGTGATGTTGACAGCAGTGTATTCTAAGATAATTGTATACATTCTTTATATACAGTGACATTCTAGCTCTATTTTTATTATATTTTATGTTGAATCGTAATGCTTTTGCTGCTGGAACAACCTAATTTATATTTGCCTATCTCATGGTATCTTATTTTCAAAATTATTAGTAGCTCTCTTTAAAACCTCAATGTGCTGAGAACTGAAGGTAGCTTACTGATGAGAAAATGATATGGCATTGAAATGCAGTGAGTCGCTGTTGTGCACTAAGGCTTAGCCCTTGTGTCACTGTACTTTTTGCAGAATTAACTATAATGTGTCACGGCCTGGTATTGCATTTCCTATATGTAAGCATTGTAATGGAAGCTGTTATTGACTGCTGGACTCAGGCTGGGAGAGACAGAGAGATTGAATGAGGGAAGCAGTAGGACAATACATGTACAGGAAAAGCTAATTATCAAGAAGTGAAGCATGCTTAACCTGCTTATTTTTGTTTTATGCAGATGTATTCAAATTCCAAGCTGGATATAAAAGGATCTCTTCATTTTTGATACTTTGTGAATCACACAAATGGCTCAAGGCAGTTACATTTGGAGAAATGTGTCAGGTAACTATTATTACTAATTTCAAAATAGAATGATTTCTAATTCTCTATGTGAATTTCCTAAGTTTTATGTTATTCGTATTGCACACAACAAATTATTCCTATTATTTGAATGAGTTGTATTGGAATAAAAAAATCTAAAAGACACTATAACACATAGTCCTCTCAACTAGAAAGAAAACATATTGTATTGTATATGCATTTTTACCTGTTTCAAGCGCAAAATATTTCTGTTCATTTTTGTATGTTTACTTGCTGAAATATTTGGAAGATGTCTGTGGTTGAGAAAACCTGCCAAGAGTCTGGTCAGGCTTTTTGAGGGAGAGTTGCATTGTAATTATAGAGCGGGTTCAGTCTATGTAGAGAGACATACCATTTAGAGAGAAAGGACTACTGAAAACAGAGCGTCTACAAAATTAGAAGTTCCTCGTCTGTCCCTCCTCTTCTTGTGGGACAGACTCGGAGAGTTTATATTCAAAAACATCTCGAGGTGATAGAAGGAAGGCTTTAGACTCGCTCGATGGTTGCTTTTGAAAATATAATACTGAGGTAAGTAAAGAAAAAGAAACTATATAGCATTAAGCTTTTAATAAAACATTGTTGTGTTTCCCAGTATTGGGAGTTAAAACAATTACCAACTTTATTATAAGTAGTTTTGCAGTTGTAAATGCATTGTCTATTTTAAAACTTACTTTTAAAAAAAACTAAAGACACAAAGCAGGAAATGTTTTTAACTTATTTTTAAATCACAGGTCACAGCACTGAAGAGTGTGCTCCTAACTGCCTGGGCATTGACTACAGTTATCATCCGGACTTGGACTACATCAAGTGTGTGGACCATTTTCAAAACAACGTCAACATTAAGCGGCTAAGCCTTAAAAGGAGGCCAAAAGTGGCCATCAACAATGCAGAAAAATCATCCAGCGCTTCATCCAGCCAGTGGTATTCTGCAGAATCATTGTCATCATCTTGCAATGATCATACAAGACTACTGGGCATGTCATCTACAACCAGCCGTCGACCTCCTCTTCCTCCACCACATGGTTCCTCATTGGATAACAAACCCTCACGGGGTGAAGGACCCACTACCTCTCAGGTAGAGTCAAAGCCTCAGCCGGCTGCAAGATCTTTTCCTTCACAAAAACAAAGCCCTGTGGTGGGAGATGCCATTTTGGAGACCTTAAAACACTTGGAACAGGAGGTTAAGACGCAGCTTCCACCTCAGCCCCAACCCCGTCGACGACTGGCCAGCTTTGGAGGGGTAAGCTCCCATGGGTCTCTCTCCCCCTTCACTGGCCTGGGTGCATTTAACCTGAACATCAATGGGAACAAGCCCACTAGCACTGGAGATGATAGGCACGTCCACCTTAGCTCGTCCTTAGGCAGTAGAGGCAGCACGGGATGCCTAAGACAGAGTCCACAGAGCTCTGGCAGAACCACACCAGCGACAGGTCTCGGCCCCATGCACCTGCAGCATGTTCGTGACCAGATGGTGGTAGCTCTGCAGAGGCTGAAGGAGCTGGAGGAGCAGGTGACAATCATCCCTATCCTCCAGGTAAACATCTCAGTCCTCCAGGAGGAGAAGAGGCAACTGGTCTCTCAGCTCAAGAACCAAGGTGACAACGAGGGCATCAACTGTGTGATCTGGAAGAGAGCCGATGGCATGGAAAAGTCTGACATTGAGACCACGATTAATACAGAGGAAGAACTTGAGGAATTATTGAGACATGATCACACCAATTTTAAGGAGTTCAGGCAATTGACTGAAGAGATGCAGGCGTTGGAAAGAACCATCAAGGACAAACATTTGCAAACAATGCATGGAAAAGGCCAACGCTCTCTACATGACAATGCTATCAAGTCAGTCGCAGCTGTAACTGATACAGATATAGATATCACCCTGTCCAAACCAACTAAAGAAAACAAATATGTGAACACTGATCAGGTACAGACGAGGTCAATTGCAACAGAAGTGACGGAAGAGAATCTTGGACTACACACAGAACGGGAAGCAGAGATTGATGCTCAACACTTTTTAATTGGTGCCTTGAAGGAGAGAATGTGTTACTTGGAAGCAGAGTTGAAGGAATCAGCTCTCGAGACAGAGATGAGTCGTCTGAAACTGGAGCTTCATGCTGCAGGAGCAAGGAACCGAGCTGATAAAGCCTGCTCTGCGAGACCATGCACCGAGAGCAAAAGCATCGAGGCAAGGCCCCACACCACAAGCCAGGGTGTGGGAAATCACACAGAGCTCCAAGATGCCAGCACAGGGAAGGAAACCGAGGTGAAGACGGTGGGAGTATCTTGTTACGGGCCTGAGCTTAAGAGTGTTTGTACAGGACCAGATGAACCCATGAGCCACTGGGAGGTCAGGGAGCGGGTGGAGACCATGGAAAAGGGTGTGGGGATCCACATTTCTACCAACACACAGGGAGTTGGAAATGCGATAAAGTTATGTGATGCAGAAACCAACACTGAGATACCAGTGGAGAATCTGGGTTCTAAGAAAAGTCAGATGAAGTATCGTTCAGTGGGGTGTGGGGACTGTTCTGTTGATGTGATGGTCAGCGAGGCAAAGGAAGTTGTGTCTCAAGGTATTTCCACAGATCAAGTCAGAGGAGTAGATCTGGGAGTCATGGCATCGCCTCAGACAGCTTGTCAGCGTACCAACACAGAATCCAGTTCAGTGTCTCGCTTCACCAACACCAGCCATGCCTTTAACACGGACTCCAGCACTAATACTGTCTTAAGTACCCAAGACAAGCACACCAACACCACTTTTACAAGGACAGTGTCAGTAGGCAACGGGGTCAAAGACATCAAATGTACCCCAGAGACCCGCACTATTGGTGTAGGACCTGAACATATACAAGGAAGTGCCTTAAACCAAACAACAGGGACTGCCGCCAAGTTAACCCGAGACGCTGGTGTTGGATTTACAAACATTAATGATCATTTCCTGATTGGGCTGAAAAGCCGGAATATGGCCTCTGGACCCTCTCATCTACCTGACCCCATTAAGACAAGGAGCATTGGTGTAGGGGAGGGGAGGATACAGGATCTGTCCGTCTCATGCAGTGCACCTGGCCAGATGATCCAGAGATCTTCACAGTCTCAGTGGGGCCCCGAGCTGAACCATTACATAGAGAAGATGCAATGGCTTCTCAGGGAGCATGGGGACCTGCTGACTGATGGCCAACCTCAGAGGAGAGAAGGATTTGTCCCACAACCCAGTAGCCAAGGAAGTGCCAACTCCAAGCTGTCCTGCAATAACGAAACTGCAGCACAAGGAGAAACAGAAGTCCATCCTTTAGGTCCTCAGCCATCAGGTAACATTGCAGATGTGTTTGCTAATGTATTCGACCAAAAAGCATTGTGCATATCCTCCTCATTTAATCACATCTTACTGCCAACAGGTCAGTGAAATAGCATTAAACCAAGACACACCATAGCTTTCCAAACCTTTGAATTATTGTAATCCTGATCACGAAAGTCTATCACATCCAAAAACACCTTTTTAGTTACTTTGTTTCACTATTATTATAATAACATACACGTTTGTAATGTTTGTATCATTGTTCTGGAACTATTAAAAAGCATCAACATTACACTCTTTCTCTGTTGCAGTCGGCGGAGAGTTTCAATGTCCATCTCCACTCTTAGATGACTCTTCCAAGTGGGACCAAGCAAACCCAGGATTGTGCCAAGAGAGTGGCCCTAATTCAGAGGTGAAAAGAATGATACAGATGTTGGAACACCAGACATCCTCTAATCTGCAAGGTAAACATGCACATGTCTGTGTCTATGTGTTATAAAGGTCATCTACACATGAAGACAGTAAACATTGGGTGGGGAAGCATATGTCTGTGTGAAAGAAGCTCCCAAGGCCCACTCTAAACTTAATTTAGGTTTAGAGGAAGTGGCTGCCTTTGGCGCTGCCTGTTTACTTTTTGAGGTATACTCTTGTAATGTGTGGAATGATATTTGGTTTTGGAGGGCGTCTCGTACCACATACCAGTCTGTGGCAGTGGGTCTAAAATGGAGTGACATCTGTTTATAGAGGAAACTTTCCCTTTTTTAAAATGAGGCCTTCAGATTGGTAAAAAACTATTAAGCATGATGAATATATCCTCAGTACGTCCTGCCTCGATTGGCCTAGGGCAGGGGTTCCCAACCTTTTTTCCAAGAGCCCCCCCAAATGACTCCTGTTGGAAGTTGTGCCCCTCCCCCCACACACACACAAGGGGGGGGGGGGGGTGGCGCAACAGCGGTAATTAAAGTTTAAAAGTCTCAAAAAGCTACAGCTACTGTCACAAACTGGATGAATGTGAAGTATTTTGTTAAAGGCGGATGAAAGCGTAATTAAGGAGCACTATTGGAGCGACTTTGATGGTTATTGCACTCAGGATTCATTCATTTGGATGCCCGCTGTATGAAGAAATGAAAGGACGGCGCAAGTGGAAACAATTCATAAAGGGATTAAACTGTTTAAAACACATGCTCAAAGTAAGCCGGGCTTTGCCCACTGGCCTAGGGGATATCTGCGTCTTTGGAGTACTAAAATACAATGCAAATGACACAATAATAATTGTGGCGTGTGTAAAGATTTTGATTGTTTCTAGGCAGGTCATCTTATCCCGGTGTGCGGTCTGTAATGAAGAAACAAAATGGCGACCAGGGTTGTAGCAGCACCAGGAAGAGCATGAAATTCATGAGGGTGACCACAGGGTAATCATCTGATGTCAAAACTGTTGAAGACATAAGTATAATAGCATACGTTATGTATTGACTCCCGTGTTTTTCCCTTAGATTGGATCCCATGTCTTCTTACGAATGTTGTGCCAGTGAGCATGCACACTCTGAGGAAGTGGAAAAGAGGGGAAACACAAATTCAAGGGAAACTTCTCAAGATGGGACGCAAGGAAGGAAGGGCAAAGGTGGTTCCAACAAGGGGTCAAAAGGGACTCCAACACCACATTCACAGAGGTAATGACTTAAAGCCCAAACATCTCAGTACAACAATATTGTTCAGTCAAATCTTTAAGGGTTCTGCTCAGGTCTGAACGCACACTGTGTAACATTTAGCCTTTATTCCTTTCAGGTGTAAGTTAAGTGAAAAGATGTTTTCTGCTTGTCAAGCCTTGAAGCTGCACCTGAGTGACGACCCACCATTACCCAGCAGAGAATTGGTATGTTTGGTTCAGTATATTCAGCTTGAGGGCCGCTGAAGGTCACGACATGTGCATGTGTGTATGAATGTGTGTGCATGTTGAATTGAATGTCACTGCATGGCTGCGGAGATATGCTAAGGCCGGGTGTGTTCAAGCATACTATTTAAAAAAGAAATGGATAGAAAAAGCACAGGAATGTGTCGGCTCTGTCATTTTCTATTATTACATTTTTCTCGCGCTTGAAAGGAAAGACATTTTTGAAAGGAGTAAAAGAGGCTCCTTGCTGCCAGGATCATTTGGTTAACAAATAGAGAGAATGAAGTTCAACGTTATTTCTCTTACATTCTTGTAAGAAGAAGATTCTCCTTTATCTTCAAAGCACTTTAAGTTATGTGACTTTTATAGTTTTGATGTGGCCAGGTTAAGGAAAGTTTGGGGCTCTCTGCTGGAACTGCCACCCCCCGCGACCCGACCACGGATAAGCGGGAGAAGATGGGTGGACTGATGGACTTTTATAGTACCAAATAACACATTCATGTATTTTTGTGTCCTTTTTCAGCATGACTGTCTCCAGACAATCGGGCAAGAGTGGTTTTCTGCATCCAGCCAAAAGTCAGCCACTCCTGACTCAATGGATGATTACTTGTCTGCATTTCGTGTCATTTCACCTTCAGTATTGCGACATATCGCTAACATGGCTGACGGCAATGGAAACACCGCTCTGCACTACAGTGTGTCCCACTCCCACTTTGCAATTGTCAAGAAATTGCTTGATGCAGGTACAGCAATGTAGAGGGTGTTGTGTTTTCTTACAACAGTGTGCATTAGTGCTCTGGTTCTGTGTACATACAGTATGCTCCCTGTAGCGGGAGCAGTTAGGTTACATTGAGTGAATCAGTGGGTGTTTTTTATACAACAAATTAGTCAAATAAGCTCACATTTTCACAATAACGACATAAAATAAGGAAATTGTTTGTATATCTTAATGCTATTTCCTATCCCAGGTGAACACTTTTCAAACTCCAAAGGGTAATAAGGATAATAGATTTTTGCGAAAACAGGATGAAGGAAATACATTTGGCAGGCTGCTGCATAACCAGCGACAAAATATGTTGGGTTTTACCGTTAAATCTGTTTTGAAAATAATAATATTCACGACAGATACGAAGATGTACTTTAGAAATCCACTTCTGATGGAGGGGATATAGCATTTTTACTTATTTTTATCAAAAAGCTTTGCTACATTTTTCAAAGAGATTGATCCTTCCTCGGTATACGGTTGAATGGGAGCATAACAATCAGCAAAGTCAAACTCAACACTAACCCACTGTTACAAAATATACAATGTTATTTTTGAACATTTCAAAAGCATGATTAAAGATTGTTATTATGTTGCATAAAATACTCAAATGACCATGTACTTTGTATGATGGTAACAAAATAACTTTAGTTGAACCTCTTCTGAAATTGTTAGTGAAGGTAGTTCTGTGCTTTCCAGGATGCACTTCATGTGGCTCGTGTAGGCAAGTTGAAATGTAAACTATGTAGAGAGTGGGCACTTTGAGCAAGGCTAAAATATATGTGTAATGTTGTGGCTGTGCACTTGATGAGTGTGCATTCGATGGCAGAAGATACAATCTAAGTGTTTCAATTTTAAACTTTTTAGTCAATATAAAGGAATGATTTTGCGAGTGCAAGCAATAAATAAATAAATAAAGTTTTAAACGTTTTTCATCCTTACTTATTTTTGCTTTACTTTTTCTACTCTCGCCAATTGACCACCGTGGCTGCAGAGGTGTGTAACGTTGACCACCAGAACAAAGCCGGGTACACGCCCATCATGCTGGCTGCACTCGCGGCGGTGGAGAGTCCAGAGGAACTGAGAGTTGTGGAGCAGCTCTTCACAAAAGGAGACGTGAATGCCAAGGCCAGCCAGGTCAGTGTGCTCTCATCGGGGTAGGGGCTGTGGGGCCCTGCTGATTCACTCAATGGGCCCTGATGCTGTTCTGGGTACTTCTGAAATAAAAAAAACAGCATGTTGTTGACCCGTTAATAATATAAAATTGGATGTGTTTTACTTTTTTAGGGTTAGGGTTACTGCAAGTTTCAAAAAGTTTAGTTCAAGAGCAATTTAATACGTAGAAGGACATGTAATACCCATTTCTAGTTTTTGGTCATAAAGGGCAGAAGTATTAAGAGAAGTTAGCAGCGAATGAATGAAAATAAGTCTTTAGGTTCATGCATGTATTTGTTCTCACGTTTTCATAAACATCTTGGCTAATTCCATGAAAGACAACAAGAGAGCATTAGTTTTAAATATTTAAAACGGATCTTGACTTTTTTATTCCGATCAGACAATTGAGTTTAAGATTTTTTGAGGACCTGCAGAATCATCAAAGAAGGTTTTATATAGGGGATTAAACAAAATTGTGAAAGTGAAATAAAGACAATGGGCTGTGCTATGCATTTCAATGTATTGCATCGACATAATTAGTACCATGTTACAAAATCAAGGAAAATATATAAGATCAATTTTAGGAAATTGCTGAACCATGCAATAAAGCATTACTATATGTTTTTATGTGTGTATATCTTCAATTAGTGAAGAATGGAGAAAGTGTGAGCTCGATGGTTCCACCACCAAGCTGTGATATTTTAAATGTCTGACATGTGCCAACTCTGCATCATCAACCCTGTTTCCTGTCTGACCCCGTGGTCTGCGTGCAGGCTGGTCAGACGGCTCTGATGCTGGCTGTGAGTCACGGCAGGACGGACATGGTGCGGGCTCTGCTGGACCGAGGGGCCGACGTCAACCTGCAGGATGACGAGGGCTCCACGGCGCTCATGTGCTCCAGCGAGCACGGACACGCCCACATCGTCAGACTGCTGCTGGCACAAGACCACTGTGATGCCACCCTGAATGACAGTGTATGTGAGTCAGTACCTCGCCTCCGGGCAGCCTCTAAAAATGTGGTGGCTTCAAGCTTTGAAACTAAGGGATTCCCACTTTGTGTTACATTTCACATCCATGTAGTATTATAAGCAGAGTTAACATTCAATGTATCAAGGAGACAAAGGCAAATAAATTGTATTAAATGGAATATGTAGGAGGCTCAGGGGGAACAATAGTTGTCTAACAACAGAATGGTTGGTGGTTCCATCACCATCCTCTGCAGGAGGAAGTGTTGAAGTGTGTTTGGGTAAGATACTGAAGCTCAAAAATGTGTCCTGTAAGCATGGCGTAGATCCAATCCAACTTTATTTATAAAGCACTTTAAAACCTCCAGACCAAAGTGCTGCACAGAGAGATACACAACATATCAAATCACACAGCTCAGATCACAAAACATAAAAATAAGTATAAAATCACATAAAATATACGAAACACAAAACAAACCAGAATAAACGTAACAATTACAAAATGAAAACATATAAACAACCATATAGTAAAAACAATAGACGACTGAAAGCAAATAAAAGCAACAATCTACTTCCGAATGCTAAGGAGAAGAGGTGGGTTTTAAGACAGGATTTAGAAACAGACAGTGTGGGCGCCTGTCTGATGAGCAAGGGCAGGTCGTTCCACAGTTTAGGGGCGACAGCAGAGAAAGCACGGTCCCCTCTGCGCTTAGACTTTGGCACCCTCAGGAGCAACTGATCAGCTGACCTGAGAGTGCGAGTTGGCGTGTAGCT